>NC_058414.1:54005415-54305415 GCF_002201575.2 Neomonachus schauinslandi
TCCTAAATAATAATTATAACCAGTTAAAAAACATCATTGCTGGAAAAAAAGAAAAGATATCGCATTCACAATAGCAACAAGATCTACAAGTAAAAAATAATGCTAAAATAAAAATGTTCTTCCAGATAGGTATGAGAAAAACTATAAAATATAATAAAGAACATTTAAAATAAATAAATGAAGAGACTATGTTCTGAGATAGGAAGACTCAGTACTATAAAAATATGAATTCTCTCCAAATTCTTTAAAAAATGAATAAATCCTAATAAAAATCCCAACAGGATTTTTTGTAAAGCTATTCCAAAATTTACTTGAAAGAGAAAATGGGTAAAACTAGCCAATAATTTTAGAAAAAAACACAAATATAAAGGAGGTACCTGTGTTATCAAGTATAAAAAACAGTATAAATTAAAATAGTGCAGTATTGACACGGCAACAGACAAATCTTGAAGGACAGGAGCTAACCAGGATTTAATATATGTTAAAGGTGACATTTCAAATCAGTTTGGGTTTAGTTAAATATGGCAGAATGACTACTTGAGCTTATATTCTTGCCCTTCAGAACCTCTATTAAAACAGTAGCATAGTATTAATAAAGATATAGCCCCACAAAAATAAAGAGGAAAAAACTGGACAAAAAAAATAGCAAAAATATTTGGAACAGTAGAAAAAGAAACTAACTTAGAGCAAAGGTAGATTCTACCTCCTAAATATTTGTGGAATCCAATTTCATTCCATCCCCCTCATGAGTCTTAGCCATCATCATTTCTTTCCCAGACTAGAATAGCCTCTCATGCATGTGTGTATGTAAGTAATTGAAATGTAGATTTCATGGCCCATAAGCCATTTCAACACAATGCTAGATTCAATCTGCACCACCTTTTACAGCTTTAGTTATTTCAATCTAATCCCTGTCCTGATGCAAAGTCCTCCCTCCATTTACCACCAAATATGCACAACCACTTTTGTGTACCTAATTCATACTTATCCTTCAGGAACAGAATTTCTTTGCCCCGATTAGGATAAATTCTCCTAATAAATATTTTCATAGTATTCTATACATTATGACTCTGATAAACCTATAATTATTTTGGTATTTGTTTAATGTATTATTCTTTTTTTTTAATTTCTTTTTTTTAAAAGGTTTTATTTATTTATCTGAGAGAGAGAATGGGAGAGAGAGAGCATGAGTGGGGGAGGGTCAGAGGGAGAAGCAGACTCCCTGCTGAGCAGGGAGCCTGATGTGGGACTTGATCCCGGGACTCCAGAATCATGCCCTGAGCCGAAGGCAGTTGCTTAACCAACTGAGCCACCCAGGCGCCCCTGTATTATTCTTTTCTAAACTCTAAGTCTGATAAGCATAGAAATTATATCTGTCTTGTTCAAACCTATATTCCCAGCAACCAGCCCACAGTCTGGTACATCCTAATTTCTTCACAATACAGTTTCAGTCACAAAAATATAATATTTTTCTCTTACTAAAATCAAGAACAGTTTTAAATTATATATTGTTATTTCATAAACATCTGAACAATACTTGGAATTAGCAAAATATGGTGTAGTTTTCAAAGCAGTAATCTTAAAGCTAGCAACTTTATACAAACTATATAATAAACCATAAAGACTGAAGTGTTTTCCTTCAATGCTTAGTCTACTAAAATGGCTTTCAGTAATTCTTCTTACATATAAATATATTTCTAACTTTCTATAATTCAGTACATAAGGCAAATATAATAAAATAAACGGTACTTACCCACCTATATTGTCCCAAAAGCTCTTTAGAATTGTTTTATGTAAGCATTTCTGCCAGGTTTTAGAACTATAGCTAATTAAATGAGTTATTCTTAATAAATTAGGCCTTGAGCCTATTGTAATATAAAAAATCCTTTGTAACCACATTTGGTGGTACATTCATTCCCATTTGACTCAACAAACTAGATTTCCCATTGAAAATATGACAGGTATGTTAAGTTTTCATAAGATGTTAAAATTATTTGTTGTTATATTTTGTAGATAAAATAACAATTATTTCACCAGAACCATGCTGGATAATTTACAGAATTCCTTAAATGAAAAATGAAATCTCCTATGGGCTTTTGGAATGATTTAAGCATAATTTTAAAGGAGATACTTAAAAGTTATTTGGACTACTTCTAATGTAGTTGAAATAGAGGAGCAAAATTCTTTTTAAAAATTTATTTCCAAGAAATGATACCCAAAAAATCTACTGAAATGTGGATCAAGTCAGGTTTCTTTAAGTTTAAATTGTGACACAACTATTTTCACACAACTGATTTAACCATCACAGCAGAGGTCATGTGAACCATTAATGTTAAGTCGCTAATACTCGTTTTCCATAAAATGACAATATACTGTCAATATCTTAGCTCTCACACTAATATCTTAAAATTCTAATTTAGTTATAGTTATGCTGAATCAAAGAACTCTGAATGTGCTCAGCTAATTTAATCAACATTAGCAGAGGGCTTATAGGCTAGGCATAAAGTTACCTGCTGAAGAGACTAGAGACATACCCTTCAAAAAGTCAAACTAGTAGACCAAAATGTGTAAACATGTGTATAAAGCCTGATGATGATGATAACACTATGAAGGAACTGCAGTTAGGTGATACAGCATAGTGGTTAAGAGCCTGGACTTAACCACTTAACTAGCCCTAAAAAGCTGAGTAAATGACTTAACATCCCCAAGTCAGTTTCTTTCACCTGTTAAGTGGAAAAGGACAATAGTATCTAACTCACAAGGTTGTTGCTGCTAAATAATACACGGAAAACTCCTAGAACAATACCTCCTAGTGCATTATTAACATTGAGGGAATACTGAAAAGGAGTAAAATGTTAACTCTTTCTTTGATGGTGGTGACAGGATGAAAAGATGGGAAACCAGGTAGATACCAGTGGAAGCATCCCAGTGGAAATGGCCAAAGTGAGTTGACTCTACTCAAAATCTTGAATTTATGATCAATATTTAAAGTCTCAAAACAAAATACGGAGTTGTATGTCCCACAGCATTCCTAGAGAAAATCTAAGCTGGGAGTCAAGAAAAGTGCAGACACAGTGGAGAGGCAGCCACTCAAAGCAAATAAGGAACCTTATATACAAGAGCATTCCTTTAGTCTAAGTACCACACATTTCTTTGCAGAGAGTGGTGGGTATTCTGCATGGGAAGGATTCCCAGCACAGACGTTGGGCCTGAACAAAGGAGCGCAGAGGCAAATGTAAATCTGGTTCTTCATGATGGACCCTAAAGGAGAAGGGGTGGAGGAAAGGCTACTGTACGGGAGGGAATATACTAATACACAGTATTTCTCAAACAGGAAACTATTAGCATTTGGGGAACAAAAATTCCTTTTGGCCCAGAACTGTTCTCCACCAAATGTCTGTAGTGCTCACATTTATTATGACAACCAAAAATTCCCCTTACCACATTTCCTAACACTTCTATGGATGATACCACCTTTCTCCCCTTCTGTTCTTCCAACAGAAAGGCTTGCACTAATATGGTGTATCCACAGGATAAATTCTTCCTTCTCAATTAGCTTGTTCACCTGCTCTTTGCCTACAAATCTGAAGGAGAAGCCTGCCTGAGGACAGGCTTACCTCTTAGTTCCCCCTCAAGACCTCTTATTTCATAGAAAGCAGGGGCGGGGGCAGGGGGGGGCCAGCCTATATACTACAGAGGAAATCCTCATTAGATATATAGTCTGGATTAATCAACCTAGTCCTTCACTTAAATATAAACCAACTGCTACAGATCACTAGACATCTAAAGAAAACATCAAGGACAGTGGACAAAGCTGAACTAACTAAACTAAGGGGACTCAGATGATGCTGAGACTAGAACTTAAAATTTGAATTTTTATTAGCATACTCAGAAATGTGAGAGGCTATTGCGTTCATAAAGGAGCAGGTCACTAAGAGGGAGAAAATGGGGTACCTGGAGAATAAGAAAAAGTTCCTGGCAATTAAAAATACTGTCAAATTTAGGGGTGCCTGGGTGGCTCAATCAGTTAAGTGACTGGCTCATTGGTTTCGGCTCATGTCATGATCTCAGGGTCCTGAGATTGACCCTGACGTCGGGCCCCACACTCAGTGCAGGGTCTGCTTGTCCCTCTCCCTCTGCTCCTTCCCCGGCTCTGTCTCTCTGTCTCTCATAAATAAGAAATCTTTAAAAAAATATTGTCAAATTTAGAAAAATCAACCAGTAAACTAAATGATAAGACTGATAAGGTCAAACTGCAAATCCAGAAAATCAAGTCAAGGTAAACTCCTAAATGCAGAACAAAGATGAAAACATGGTCAAACTGCAATCCAGAAAATCAAGTCAAGGTAAACTCCAAATGCAGAACAAGGATGAAAACATGGAAAACACAAGAAAAAACACATAAGCAAATCTAATAGTGCCTATCAGGAGTTTCATAAGACAAGATCAGTTTCATAAGACAAGGATGAAGAGGAAAAAGTTGTCAAATAGAAGAAAATGTCCCTGAGTTTAAATGACATACAAAACTTCGGAATGAAAGGCTTTCCAAAGTACAGAGCAGACTGAATAAAAAAGACCCAGATCTGGAAACATCTAAGTGAAATTTCAAAATGCCAAGGATTGGGGGGGGAAGGTTAGTGGACATTTCCAGAAAGAAGAGTTATGTATAGGAACAATAATCAGACTTCCATGCTATTACTGGTAATATTGAATACTGAAAGATAATAGAGTAAAATTGTCAAAGCTTTGATGAGAAATAAGTTTAAAAAAATTACGTTATTTTATAAAAGCCATAATACATTCACACACTTTATATACATACAAATGGATGTGTGTGTATACACATATGTGGTAAAAGAAAGTTTAACTGTGTTTCCAGTTTTCTGTTTACTCTTAACAAAACTCTATACCTTCAATGTGCGGCTTGAACACATGATCCCAAGATCAACAGTAGCATACTCTACTGAATGAGCCAGCCAGGCACCCAAAAGAAAGTTTAACATACTGAAATATTTAAATAAACACAAAAAAACAACCTCCTCCTGCAAAGAGATTTCCTTTCAAGCCTTCCAGACAAAATACATGCTTATATTTAAATACATCCTTTTTTATTTATATGAATGTGATTTTGTTTATTAATATCTTAGTGATCTTTCCATATGGAGCTCACTCTTTTCAACATATCTAGTATTTCCCTATATGGATGCATCAAAATTTATTTAGTTTGTCCTCTACTGAAAGATATGCAGGTTGCTTCCATTTTTTGCAGTTATAATCAATGTTACAATCAGCATCTAAATATCTCTCTCTATATACACATACACACATATATACATTAATGTATGTACCATAAGTGAATAAATATGAAGAGTAGAATTGCGAGGTCAGAAAATACATGACTTTTCAATGTTCAGATACTGTGAAACTGTTATTTAAACAGGTTCTATCAATTACATTTCCATCAAGAGGTCCTCATTTCATTGTTATAATAATGAATTGCCTTATAAAGACATATCAATATAAACACTGAGAACACATGCAGCAAAAGGAGTGCCTATAAACAGAATTAAATTCTGAATTCTAATCTCATTTTTCTCCAACATGGCATCAAAACTATCTAACTACGCATTTATTTCCTTATCTGTAAAATATAAATAACATTGATCCACCTCATAAAGTTATACAACAAAATTAAATGACTCACCTACTAAAAACATGTAAATGCTAAATATTCTGCAACTCAATCTCTTCCTCATTGTGACTATTGCTAATTATTCAAAGTTATCAATGAGAAACAAATCAGAGTAACAGCAATTTAAATATAATTTTTCCCACCTTAAAAACAATGTTTTTAAAAAATTAAAATAGTTGAGGGCTTTTTCCTAATTTTATCATTTTAAGTGACCACTTTGCATCTTGTCATCTTCTGATAAGTTTAATTCAGAAAGAAAAGTGAACTATCATTTGTAATGAACTTGTCAATATTCCTGTTATAAATCAAGTGTCTCACAAAAGCAGTTAGAGTAACTTTCTGGCATTCTTAGAAATAATTGTTTTCTCCAAATCTTTATTTAAATTCCAGTTAGTTAACATGGAGTGTAATATTGGTTTCTGGTGTAGAATTCAGTGATTTCATCACCTCCATACAACACCCAGTGGTCACCACAATACCGTCCTTAATCCCCATCACCTATTTAACCCATCCCCCTGCCCACCTCCCCTCCAGTAACCATCAGTTTGTTCTCCACAGTTGAATCTGTTTCTTGGTTTGCCTCCCCACTCCACCCTGCCATGTTCATTCGTTTCTTAAATTCCACGTATGAGTGAAACCCTATGGTATTTGTCTTTCTCTCACTGACTTACTTCATTTAGCATAATACTCTCTAGCTCCAACCATTTCATTGCTAGAAACAATTTCCTATTATGGGTAATGCTTTAAGAAAGAAGACCCCTCCAAAAACAAAAACCAAAAAAAAGGTAGCATCTGGAGAATATTTTCACTAAAGAATTCTGAACTGATACCTCCCCTCTCCACCACCATGCTTAAAATGGTTTTACTTACTTCCAGCCTTTATGGTTTCTGATGAGAAATTCACATTCATTTAAATAGTTCCTCTACTGGTGATTTTGGCTTTCAGTATTTTTTTTTCTTTGTCTTGTTTTCAGCAGTTTGATTATAATGTGACTAGGTATGGATTTCATTGGGCTTATCCTGTTTTGAGGTTTGCTGAACCTCTTGAGTCTATAGGTTTATGCCTTTCACCAAACTTGGGAAGTTTTCAGTGACTATTCAAATATTTTTTTCTGCACAGTATTCTTTCTTCTTTTTTGCTAGGTGTCTGATGAAACAAAATGTCAGACCTCCTGGTATTATCCCATAGGTCCCTGAAACTCTGCTCATTATTTTATTCAACCTTTTTTCTCTCTGTTGTTCAGTTTGGATAAACTTCTATTGATCTCTAAGTTCATGGATTTTTTGTCATCTCCATTTTGCTATTGTACTTGTCCAATGAGTTTTTTGTTACTACATTTTTCAGTTCAAATTTTCCATTTGGCTTTTCTTTTTCTATTCCTTTACTGAGACATTCTATATTTCCATTCATTTTAAGAGAGCTCACTCTTACCTGCTGTGGTGTATTTATAATAGCTGCTTTAAATCTTTCTCAGATTATTCCCACATCTGTGTCATTTCAGTGTTGTGTCTGTTGGCTATCTTTGCCCATGTGAGTTGACATTTTCCTGGTTCTCCATGTGCTAAGTAATAGTAGAATGTATGCTTTATATTTTTAATATTGTATTTTGAGACTGTGTCTTGTTAAAATCTTATGGAGAGTGTTGATATTTTTGTGGTAGCAAACAATTTACTCAGTTGACTGCAGGCCTCAAATTCTAACTCTCTGAGGTACTACTGCCATTTTAGTTTAGTTTTCCATGCTTAAATTCACAAACAAGGGTGCAGATGAATTTTCATTTCTCTCCAGTAAATACCTAGGAGTGAGACTGCTGGTTCACATGATAAGTATACATTTAACTTCATGAAAAACTACTGAACTATTCAAAACTTTCACAATGTTATTTTGATCTGTCCCACATATGTACCACCTACTAGTCAGTCTGGGACTTAGGTGGTGGTCTATCAGCATTTCAGTGCTCAACATCTATGTAAACTCTTCAGGGTCAGATCCACACACACACAGCTCAAGGGCGAGTCCAGAAGTGCACAAACAACTTTAAGGAGTCTCTTTCCAAGCCTACTCCCTCTATAAATTTGCCCGGTACTTCTAGTTCTCTGTGATGCTCTTTACCAGTGCTCCAGCCAGAAATCAGGGGCTCTGTTTAACCCATTCTGCCATATACTTCCTACAACAACTCCTTCAATGGAAGAGGAAGGTTTCCTCTCTTGGAGTTAGGGTCCTCTTGGCTGTTGCAGCTGCCAAAGGATTTTGTGGGAGCTGGGGTGCAAGAGAACTCAGAATAAGAAAAAGAAGAGAGAGGTTTCTGCACTGAGTATCTTGTTCTTTAAACCAGAAGCAGAAGGTTTCTGAAGTTCTCTGTTCATTCTGATGCCAACTTTTGGGTTTGAGAATAGTTGGTAGGATACACCAGGGGGGAAAAAAAGAGTAAACTCGCCATTGATTCAGTGGTATTTAAATTTCTGGTTGTCTTCTCCAACCTGCCTGCTACTATTGAGTTTTTAGTCTACAAATAGCTACTCCTGTATTCAGACCAATTTTTATAGCTGCATTCACTGGGAGAGAGGGTGTAGCGTGTTTATTCCTCCTTACTGGAACCCTTGGTAAGCTATATTTTCCACCAAATTTGAGGTGGTTTGGTGCCATTATTTCTCCAAATATTTTTTCTGTCCCTTTCTCTCCTTCCTGTCTGTCTGGAACTTGCATTACATGTATGTTGAAATTCTGGACATTGTCCCAAAGGACTCTGAGGCTCTGTTTACTTTTCTTTTTTTAAAGATTTTATTTATTTGACAGAGAGAGCGTGTGCACAAGCAGGGGGAAGGGCCGAGGGAGAGGGAGAAGCAGGCTCCCCGCCAAGCAGGGGGCCGAGCAGAGAGCCCCATATGGGGCTCGATCCCAAGACCCTGGGATCATGACCTGAGCCGAAGGCAGATGCTTAACCTATTGAGCCACCCAGGCGCCCCTCTGTTTACTTTTCTTAACATCTTTTTTCTCTCCCTTCTTTGGACTGAATATCTTTTATTTATCTTCACATTTTCTCTGCCACCTCAAATCTGCTGTTGGGCTTACCCAATGAATTTTCTATTTTAATTACTGTACTTTTCAAATCTAGATTTCTATTTGGTTCTTTTTAAATTTGTTTTGCTATTGGGATTCTTTATTTGTTGAGTATTATTAACATACTATCCTTTAATTCTCTTAACATATTTAAAATAGCCAATTTGATGTTTTTGTTAAAGCCAACATCACGTTCAGAGTACATTTCTATTGACTGTTTTTCCTGATTATGTGTCATACTTCCCTGGCTTTTCTTTTCTTTCTTCTCTTCCTTTTTCCATGTCCAGAAGTTTCTGCTTAAAAAACTGAATCTTTAATGTATTATAGTAACTGTGCATTCATCTTATTTTTCAGAGTCTTGGGGTCTTTTTTAGTAATTCATCTGGATTTAACCACAGAATCTATTTCCCTCCATGGTTTGCAGTTAGGACATACATGTTCAGTTTTTTTAATTCTTATTTTTATATTTTAGACTGGTTTTCTAGGAGTTGTGTCTATGTCTGTATAGCTTAACAGTTAGCCAGTGATTTGGGCAAAGGCTGTGCTCAAACATCTCAAGCCTGTATGATTTTCACCATCTGCCAGTTGGTTTGTGTATAGAGTGGGGAACGGATTCAAACTTACAGCCTGTTCTCCACTCTCCCTTGCTTTGAACTTTTTGTCAGGCTCCCTCAGGTCTTCCCTCCACATATGTGGTTTCCCAGGCAACCAGGGCTGTGTGGAGAGCTTATCTTAGCCCTTCTGTGGCTCTCTCCTTTCTAGGATTTCCCTATGAAATTTCTACTAGTCCACTGCTCACCCAAACCATGTCTACAATCTTGAGCTGGCAAGGCAGCAGGTCTTCTCCATTTCTAACCAAATCTACTATTTTTCACCAGCGAAGTCATAGGTTTTTGTGTCCCCTCTCCCATTCCCTGAATCACATCATTCCTCAATTCTGTCAGCAAAGCTGCTAGTTTTCTGTTAGTCCCAACCTGGTAAAACTTTAGTTCTCACCAACTGAGGGGGCACAGGGGTGCTGGGAAGGTGTCTGGGAAGAGCCCAGGCATGAAGGCCACAGACTCACAGTGTTCTCACCTCAAACCCTAACAACTATGCAAGATCAATTTTTTAACTGACTTTGGTCAATTTCCAGTACCCCTAAATGGCTGTTTTTGATTATTTTTTCCAGTTTTATATTTACTTTTTTGCAGAGGGGAACTGCCAGCCTCTTCATGCCACTATTACCAGAATTCAAGTAATTTTTTTTATAACAAATCTTCAAAGTTTTAACTATACTAAACCTTCATCATCACAACTTATTATCAAGTGAAAAAGATAATTGGTAATATTGCCTCTAATGAGGGAATTTTTTAGGATGTTTATTGTGACATCATTCGAAACCTAAGAAGAAAACACAAACAACCTTTAATGTTCCTTAGGAGGAGACTGGCTAAATACCCATCCTATGAACGGCCTGCAACACTTAAAAGAACAACATGGTTTTACACATACATGAAAATGCGCTCCAAAACACATTTTTCTGTAGAAAGAAAAAGTGTGATATTTATAGAAACAAAGCACACAAAACTGTACTTTGTATTTTCCATAGGTATAAATATGTTAATATGCAGGAATAAGTCTGAAATGATATAAAACAAAGTATAACAGGTATCACCCCTGGGGAAGGAGCAGAGATTGAACAAAGTAACCCTTTGTTAAAAGTTAAAAGGCTCCTGGCTCTAACTGGTAATTGTTACAAAATTAATATTCTTATGTATGCTTGTGTAACAAAACAGTAACTTAACAAATGGGTTGCTCTAGCTATGAATTGTATATTTGGAAAGTCATTATCATGAGAGGTCCTACAGCTTTCTATACAGACCCATAAGGATTAAAGAAAACCACTTTACCTAATAAAATTAAGTACTATTAACTACAAGATTTTATTAGGCAAAAATGCTTAGCCTCATTCCTCAAGTCATGAATTTGCCAAATATAATCTCCTTATAGAGAATACTTCATCCCTTAAATATCCTGTGCCTTATGTATTAATTTGTACTTTTTATCATGGATTCTTTCCCAGTAAGCCATTTCAGGCTATGCCACACTAAATAATACCTTTTAATAATTTTAACAGGCACACTTTAAGTTACAAGCCTTCTTTAATGCCTACAGTTAAGAATTACAGTAATGAAACTCATTAAAAATTACTCTTAATTCTTTAAATTTCATCTTACAAATCACATTTTTTTCCCCAAACATTTTACCCTAATCACAACCTTCATAGATTTCAAAAAAGAAAACAGAGCCTTCAAAACAGTGTGGGTGTAAGTGAAAACAACTTACCTTAACACTTTTAGCCACACATACATTGTAGTTCCCATATGCAGCTCCACAGTATATGGTTTAAGATTAGTAAGAATTAAGTTCTGTATTTATTCTTGATAAATATTTATCAGGCCAGAGGACTTTTCTTACTCATCTATAGTATTATATTATTCTCACAATTGTGAAATGATAAAACAATCTTCTGTATTAATACTATGTGATGAAGAATTTCTTACTATTGTATTGTTGCTTTAAGGAGCCCTTTTATAAGAGCTCTCTTAGACTTTTCTGCTAATATAAACACCCACCTAACACTTGTTAATTTAACCAAGTCATCAAGTGGTATTGGTGGTAGAAGTCTTAACAACAGGTATTCTTTACAACTCTACCACCACTGAATCCTGCCTGAATACCACTGTAGACATACACACTACCTTATTTTCACTTCATTTTTAGGTCGGTTGTCCACTGCCTCCCACCTACATTAGTCAATTCAATATCCATCTTTGCATTTTCCCTTAGTAAATCTAAGTCATTACTTGAGTTCAAATAGTAACCACCTTATGTGTCGATTATTACCGTTTCCTACATTGTCTATCTCATTTTAGTCTTAAAAAATGCTGTAAACTGGGGTGCCTGGGTGGCTCAGTCATTAAGCATCTGCCTTCGGCTCAGGTCATGGTCCCAGGGTCCTGGGCTTGAGCCCCACACTGGGCTCCCTGCTTGGCGGGGAGCCTGCTTCTCCCTCTCCCATTCCCCCTGCTTGTGTTCCTGCTCTCGCTGTCAAATAAATAAAATCTTTTAAAAAAAAACCAAAATGCTGTAAACTGGATGGTTTAGGTGTTATTTCCATTTTATAGATGAAAAAAAAAGAGGCCCCAAAACTTTAAGAGACATGCTAGAAGGGGGTCAATAGGAGAAAAAAAAATCGAGAGTTCAGTTCATCTGGCCCCAAACCATGCTCAACTTTTTCAGCTGTAATCGCAGATTATAAGCAGCATTTCCCATGCATAATCCTTCTAAGAAAGCAATCTCAATATCTTCCCTAAACAAAAAGAAGGATAATGTCCAAGACACTGGAAGGATAGCAAATCAGGACATTTTGCAAGAAACTGACCATAAGCATTGGGATATGATGAGCTCAGTTCTATCACTGAGGGTTTGCATTTCAACAAGTGGCAGGTATGAAGAAAAACCATGAAACAATCTAGTTTGGAGAGAGTATTGGGCATGAAAAAAATAGTTTCTAGTTGTAGTCTTGCCACTTGTGCAGTATGACTTTATTATGATTTTAGTCCTGAAAGAGCAGACACACAAATTTCCACAGGTCAACATCAGCCATCTTTCATCATTCCTACATCTGGACATACTAATGGAATCAGAAATACCCTGGAGATACTCGGAAGCAGTTGCAAAGTTTAGTACAATGGAAGAAAATGAGTTGCCAGTAATAACGTGCTCAGGGGCAGCCGGTGATTGAAATAAATGCTTGCAAGAATTGTAGATGACTGAAATAAAAGTAAGATTAATGGTCAGATATGGCCATTAAAAACTATTTGCAGTCAGGAGGGTCCAGAGACGCTGGATGCTACGATTAACACTGGGTTAACATACTTCTCACCAGTCTATTTTATTATCTCTCTCTCCTCTCTGAACTGTGATAAATAGCCACTGAGTCAAATGTATTTAGTGAAAGGAAAGGAAGGATTAAATATAAAACTTTTCCTCTTTAAATAGAAAATTACCTTTCTTCTATTTTTTGCTTACAGTAGTAATCTTTTAGGGTTAAAGGCAATTACCAAGAGTGCAAGAAATGCTGAAGGAAGAGTGATAATGGATACAGATATTAATTATGTCACTGTACATTACATGATTCCAAAGAAAGAGATTATAATGGTTAATAAATGAAGCAAAGATCCAAAGGGAAAACATATATTCATAATTTCCCATTTCCACAAATGTTTTTAAATAAAAATACCTGGTAAAATGAGGGGAAAGAATGGATTTTCAGCATTTACTAGGTGTTTCATGTGTGCTTCCTATTTCTTTTTATTATAATCTCTCATAGAATAAGAGCACTCCCTTCTACATAGCCCAGTATATTGCGTTGTATACAACTCAACAAATGAGTACTCAGCAAATGCTCAACTAATGCTCTCAATTATTTTTCCTTCTGTTATCTAGCTTTCAGCCCAAATTGGACATAAAATTTTGTACAATCAACAACTGATACATACTAAAGTAAAATACAAAGTCACTTTGGAATTACCTTGAGTTTCTAATAGCACCTGCATGTCAAAGGAGCCAATTTATTTCTCATGTTAATACTCAAAATGTCTAAAGAAAATTTCAAATTGAAGCAAAGCATGGATGGCTACAGTGACTCTTAGAGAAAAAAAATCTTTTGGGAGGGAAAGCTGAAGGGTGCTCTTCATCACAGATCCTTGACCTGAAGCATAATTTAAAAATAAAATTAAGAACGGTTTTCTAGGGGTGCCTGGGTGGCTCAGTTGGTTAAGTGTCTCACTTTTTTTTTTTTTTTTTAAGATTTTATTTATTTATTTGACAGAGAGAGACACAGCGAGAGAGGGAACACAAGCAGGGAGAGTGGGAGAGGGAGAAGCAGGCTTCCCGCTGAACAGGGAGCCCGGATGCGGGGCTCGATTCCAGGATCCTGGGATCATGACCTAAGCCGAAGGCAGACGCTTTTACAACTGAGCCACCCAGGCGCCCCAAGTGTCTGACTCTTGATTTCAGCTCACGTCTTGATCTCAGAGTCTTGAGTTTAAGCCCCACATTGGGCTCCACACTGGGCATGGAGCCTACTTTAAAAAAAAAAAAAAGAATGGTTTTCTAGCAGAAGCTCTTCTGACAGGATTCAAAATTTCAGTGTGCTTGGATTTGACAAAATAAAGTGCCAAGTTTGAAAGAAAAGTAAACAGAAATGCAAAAGTAAAATGAAATGAAAAAAATATTTTTATTCAAGAGGACATATATATTTCCAGGTAAAGGTAAATTGAACTCAATTTTGTTCTCCCCTAAAGCTCCTCTAAAAACGTGATAAAGATGTGTGTCTGTAATTTCATTTTAGTTTTAAAGGTATAAGTTTACCAAGATAGGAAGAATGAGAGAAAAGTTGACTCAGGAAGCTGTAAAACATGTGGGCAAAGGAGTAACTGGATTCAGCAAACCCAGAGACCAAACTCAACAAGCTATGGGAGAGCAAAAAATCATCTCATTTACACAACAAAATCTTCCAAAGCCTCAGGGATTAGCAGCACAAGGTACTTGAGCTACAGGAAGGAGACTTAGATAGTGTTAGTTCATTGTTCACTAGTTGATTCATTGATAAACTGTAGCTGCCTTTCTCCATTCCTGATTTTTATTTTCTTGAAGCTTTATTTATTTTCATAGTTTTTCATATATACTACCTACCAATAATTCAACCTCACCCTCCTTGAGGGTAATTGCCTGCCCCTTACCCTGCACCAAACAGGACCAAACACTAGAGGTTTATTTTCTGCAGAGACTAAGGTAAGAAGTGTCTCTGGAGAAAGGGCAATGAAATCATAAGGAAAATGGAATTACTGAATGATGAGACAACCCTACCACCTGCGTCTCCCTTCTGACTATCATAAGCCTTTAGTTGGTCTTCACCTTCCACGAAGATGTGAAGAGTCTTCTCTCGAGAACATGACCAGCCTAACAGGAAAGACACAGACATCGAGCTCAGGTTTACCTCCAAACAATCCAGTCACAGAATGGCTACAGAGAAGCTTAACATCATAAAGAGCTTCATGTTTTTAGTTTTCCACTCTTAACAATGAGCTAATAACCGTGGGTTATTATATGCTGAGAAAGGCCTGTAACATGAAAGATACAGATCAGAATGAATAATCAAACAGGTAAAATCTACTTGGAATAAGGAAACTATTCAGGGCAAAGAAAACCAAACATCATTAACATTCTCAGGGAAATAAGAGAATACTGTATTTTTGAAATCAGAATAAGATTGTTCTAGGAGAGGAACATCCAGAAGAAACAAAAGAGCTCTTAGAAAATAAAAATACAAAAGTAGAAATAAAAAATTCAGTAGAAATCATGGAAGATAAATTTGGGGAAATACCAAAAAAGCAGAAAAGCACAGATGTAGGAAAATTAGAATAACAAGACCTGACAGAGGGCATCTAAGGAAGAGAAGTTATATAAGGGAGGAAAATGTTAATAGAATGCTTATTGCTTTTGATTCTGGAAAATATTAAGTTCCTAGACTAAATGATGCATGGAGTGCCCGTGAAATCGATGAAAACAGACTCATAGCACGACACATCACTGTGAGATTTCACACTAGGGACAAAGGAAAAAAAAAACACACACGTCAAGAAATCAGGAATCAAAGTGCTTCTGAACTTTTCAATAATGACATCTAAAGATAGAGGATGATGAAATGATGCATTTAAAAACATTTCAATCCTAATACTCTTTACCCTGCCTAAGTATCAATCAAGTGTGAGGGTAGTTAAAAATTATTTTCAGACTCGTTTATAAGGTTTCACAAAATTAATCTACTACACTTTTTCTCAGATTAAGAAAAAAAAAAAGAAAGAAAAATATGTGCTGCCTTCTAAGCATGAAACAAAGTGGCAAAAGAGAAAAAGGGGAAAGACATGAAATACAGGAACTACAGGAACTACAGGAACTAGAAGACCCAAACCAGGAGAAAGGCAAAGATGATTCTCAGGAAGATGGTGACAAGTATGTATTAGGTATGGAGAATAATGAGTCCATATTCAATAGGTCAGATGCCTCCAGGAGTGACATCTTCAAGAAAATGAAATTGATAAATTTGAATTAACCTACTGAAAAGTGATTTAGAAAACTAGCAGAGATTTGGGGACTGAATTATTGATAAGTGGTATATATAAAGAACTAAGCAAATAATTATGAACTCCAAGAAAATAAAAATACAAGAATGGAGAAAGGTATAGTTTACTAATGGATCAATTAACACATACTGATCTAATAAAAATTACTAATATAATTATGCTGGGAGAATTGAGGGATCAGAAATACATATGATGTGTATATAGAGAGAGTGGGAGTAGAGTGGAAAAAGAGCTAAATGCCCATCTTCCATAATGGTTAAAACTGACAAATCAAGAATCAGCAACATAAGCATGACATTTACTGGTACAGCTAAAAAGTTC
Organism: Neomonachus schauinslandi; assembly: GCF_002201575.2. Taxonomy (NCBI): domain Eukaryota; kingdom Metazoa; phylum Chordata; class Mammalia; order Carnivora; family Phocidae; genus Neomonachus; species Neomonachus schauinslandi. Next base: position 54,021,686 of record NC_058414.1, read on the forward strand.
CAAGTAGTAGCCTCTGGGGAGCAAGAAATAGAAATAAAGAGAATTGGGGAGCACCGTTGGTCTTTCATCTATATGTGCACTAACAATTTCAATTTTTAAGAAGTACAAAAAATACATCTCTCATGTATAAATAGTAATGCCAGTTTGAATGCAGAAAAATCAGAATTATAACCATTCTTTTGGACTTAAAAACAACCAGGACTACTTCTTTGAAGGCGAAAACCTGGGGAAGACCAACCTTGGATGATATGCTTTATTAAATTCTTCTTTGTATACATTATGACAGGAAATATATTTGAGGAAAATATTCCACTAAATATAACAATAAATATTTAAAAGCCTACAAAGGATATTTTCAAAAGATACGTATATTCTCTACATTCATAAGTATAAAGATTTAACTTAAAAGGAAACTTTTTAGTCAATCTCATTTAACTTATCATAAAACTACTTCTACTTACTGCCATGTTTATCTAGCATCAACCAAATCATTTTCCTTAACTCATACCTACCAATTCCACTCTAACAAAAAACTGGGACTTAAAAATTACTGACCTGTACTCAAATGCAATCCAGATTATAATATTATGTTATGCCAAGATGACAGGTATCTTTATACAAAGATATTTTATAAGCTACTAGAATTAGCTATCAATCTGGCATATTTTATTTTCTCAGCACTCAGGCTGTTGTCCATTTCTACTTATACCAGCCTTTAAAGCACTGAGCAAAATATTACATAAAAGTACAAGGCACTGCATGAAAAATAAGCACAAAAATCTATTTTTGGTGGTGAAAAAGAAGTGGGAAATATTCTCAAAGGTATAATGTCACTTCGCATTCCCTCTGGGCAGGAATGATCAAGTGAGAAGATAGGGGGACACAGGGTCCCCACATAATGGAGTCCTTGCCAAAGGAATGTCAAAACAGTCCAAATATTAGAAGACTGATTTTACATGTCCAGAATACTGGTAACAAAATGAACTAAAAAGATGATTTGGTTTTTCATAAATTTTTAAAAGGTTACATAAAAATATTGTTTCAAATATTGCAGGATGTTTTACAAGTCCTTTTCTATAATGATAGTTTTTTGCTGTAGAACTTTTTCATATGCTTTGGTTTGATAAAATGGCATTAATGGTGTAGTTTACGTTTAGACTCCGTGAGAAGAGTTACCCAGTGTCCTGGCTACAGCTTGCTAGCGCTCATTTCAGTACAGGTAGCCCTAGACCAAATCATCAGGGAATCAAGTTTGTCTTCCTCTTTGCTCATCTCTGATGCCCACAGCTCTTTCCTCCATTTCAGGGCTCTCCTATCTATCCTTTTCCCCAGGTTTTCAATATATTCAAACTTCCCTGGTCTCCAAAAATCAGCAAGGTCCCAAATATTGCTGCACAATTCCATTACTTTGCCCCTTCATGGGTTCTCCCACATTCCCATTTCAAACATCCACTACACTAAATTGCCAACAGAGGATTTTGTTAGAAGAGAAAGGAAAAAAGAGGGTATCATTTATGATTTATTGAAATTCCCCTTCACTTCTAGAATCAAATGTCAGCACCATTCCTTACTTCCTTTTTTCCAACATCAGAAGAAAATATGCCCCTCCTCCCCTACAAGAATACAATGAATCAAGTCCTGCCCAACTACTGTGGGACCATGAGACAGTTGAGTATTCTTTCCTCATTTGATATTTGCACATTTTTATAAATGTGTTAACATCTTCTTCATCCTTCAGTAATAATATTTTTTAAATTACTATTTGGAACCCCACTTCTCTTTTCCCTGTAAGTCATAGCCCTCTGTCCTTTTCCTACCACACCAAGCTCCACTAAAGAGTAGTTCAGTTCTCCACCCTTCCTATCTCAGCCACTGCTTTCTGGCTTCCCCCGCCACTGCTCTCCTCAAACTTGGTAAATAAATTTAGGAATAACCTGACTGATAAATCAGTTACATTATCTGTCCTCACCATGCCTGAGGACAGACCATCACTGCTACTGACATCCCTCGGATTTTCATTCTTTTCTTGAGAGATCTCATTCACTTCTAGAACTTTAACTAGTTTCTATATGAGTATGATTTTGAAATTTTAGTGACAGCACTCACCTTTCCCTGACTGCCTTCTTAACATACTTCCCTGGGGAGTCCCAAAGATGGGGTCTTTTAATTTACCATTTTCAAAGCTACTCACTCATGTGAGCCTACTCCTCCCACTATAGATTCTACCTATTATGACATCACCATCCACCCATTCTCCAAAGCTTAAAATCTCAGAATCATCTGATTTTCTTTCTTCTTCCTAACGGCTAGACATCTAATTTTCTTTCAAGTATTTTTACTCTGTTTCATTAAAGTCTCAGTTTCATCCTCTTCAAAATTTCCACTCTCAGACCTTTGGTTTACAGTTTTTATCTTCTTTTGCATAGATTATTTTAAAATTCTTTTTTTTAAAGATTTTATTTATTTATTTGACAGAGAGAGAGACACAGCGAGAGAGGGAACACAAGCAGGGGGAGTGGGAGAGGGAGAAGCAGGCCTCCCACTGAGCAAGGAGCCTGATGCGGAACTTGATCCCAGGACCCTGGGATCATGACCTGAACCGAAGGCAGGCGCTATTATAATGACTGAGCCACCCAGGTGCCCCTATTTTAAAATTCTCTTAACTAGCCTACCAACCCCTAATCTTTCCCCACCCTAGTGCCTGCTCCATACTATGACTGGAGTATCCTGGTTAAACTGCAAAGCTCATCCAGAGAATAGCTAGATCTACAGAAATTCTTTTTTAAGCAGCTCAAGTAAATAATAGTAATGTCCCTAATTTACTCTCACAGTGTAGTAGCCCTACTTTGAATATTTTTATTGACCTCACCACTAATTAAGGAAACAGGTCAAAGCTTCACTACTTTATCACAAGAAAATATGTAGTGTTATAACTAAGCCAGTCGAATTGTCTGAAAGTGTTTTTACATAACTAATAAGCACTAATAAACCTGAACTTTGACTACAGGATCACTGCCAGATCTTATTAAATATGAAAATTTGAGTCTTTTTTAGTATCTCAAAACTAGGTTATTTTAGAGTAATAAATTTAATCAAGTTCCTTTTTTTTCAAGATAACATTTTATATATGCACTGACAAAAATACCTAGAATTCATAACAGACCCAGGGATAAAGCGGTTTTTAAATTCAGCCATGACAGGGGTGATTGAAGAAGAGTAACTGACTCAAAACCTGACCTCATGGCTCCTCTACTGGCATCATCTTACTCTAAGCCACCATCACCTCTTGCTCATTTACTTTAGCCAGGACTCAACCGGTCACTTACTTTCCCTCTAAGTTCTCAACAATATTCTCTAGAGTGGCTAGAGACATTATTTTAAAACATAAGAGGGGCGCCTGGGTGGCTCAGTTGGTTAAGCGACTGCCTTCGGCTCAGGTCATGATCCTGGAGTCCCGGGATCGAGTCCCGCATCGGGCTCCCTGCTCGGCAGGGAGTCTGCTTCTCCCTCTGACCCTCCCCCATCTCATGTGCTCTCTCTCTCTCTCTCTCAAATAAATAAATAAATAAAATCTTTAAAAAAAAAAATAATAAAACATAAGAAAGATTTTGTTATTGCTCTGCTAAAACTGTCCAATGGCTTCCCACTGCACTTGGAAAATGCCCCAAACCTGACCACGGCCTATATCAGCCTTCATGACTAGGCACTCCATGTGCCCTGCTGAGCTCCCCCTCGACAATGTCTCCCCCATCTGCTCATCTCCACTTGAACTGGCCTGCCTTCCCTGCTTCAAACGCACCTAATTTCCCATTTCTCATCTTTACCATTGTCTGTTCTCTCTGCTCGAAATGATCGTCCCAGATATCCACACATACATCCTTTTTTTTTCTCATTTGTCTCAGTATGTTACCTCCCCAGAAACTAAACAATCCAAACCAGACTCTCCCACACACACACCCTTAAGCCACTCTCCCTCCTACTATGTTTGTTTTCATCGAAGTGCTTATCTGAAGCTGCTATGATTGCTGTCTCCCTTCACTAAAAAATAAATTAAAAAAATTGACTCATTGTTTCATCTCCTCTGGCACTAGGACAGTAACCTGATACATAGTAGCCACTAAGATATTCACCTATCAGTTCATAAATACATTCTAATATCTTCCAAAGCTCGCTCTCTTGAGTTTCACACTCCTATTTCCTTGCCTACGTCTCTATAAAGATGTTCCACGGACACTATAAACTCAATGCATCCAAGTATCACATTACTTCCTAAATCTGGTGTGCTTCCCATATTCCCCATCTCAGTTAAAGGCACCCAGGCATACCTGGTCAATCTCTTTTATTCCCTCTAGCTAACCTACTGCCAAGACCTTTCAATGCAAACCTTTCAAATATATCACTTTATCTCCACTGTCACTACCTTAGTTCATTCTCTCATCATCTCTCACCTTAACTTCTACAACATTCTATTTGCTTTCCAAAATACAAATATAACCATGCTTATGCCTACGTTAATATCACTCAGTGGTTCCCCATCAACTCTAAAATCTAAATCCCTTAATATGGCACAAGGGCCTCACACCTCCCTCCTTAACTGTTCAAACAGGCTCTTCTGCTCCTTCTCAGAGGAGCTCTTTCGATTCTGGCCACACTGGGCCATCTGCTATTCCTTAAATCCATTGCGTCATACTGCTAGAACTTCATCTTAATTGTTTAAAATGAAGCCTATCCTAGCACATTTAGAATTACAGCACTCAACATATAGTACAGTCAATCCTCATTATTCATGAATTCTCTATTTGTGAATTTGCCTACTTGCTAAAATTTATTTTTAACCCCAAAGTCAATACTTGCAGTGCTTTTGTGGTCACCTGCAGACAGGCACAGAGGCAAAAAAATGTACCCAGTGTGTGCATCCCCAGCTCAGGTCCAATAAGGTGACACTGCCCTTTCATTTCAGTTATCACACTAAAAACAAGTATCCTTTTCATGGTCTATTTAGTACCATGTTTTTCACATTTTTGTGCTTTTTCATGGTGATTCTGCTGTCTAAAATGTCCCCCAAGCACAGTGCTTAAGTGTTGTTTAGTGTTCCTAAGGACAAGAAGGCGGGGGATGTGCCTTACAGAGAAAAAACGTATTCGATGAGCTTCCTTCAGCCAAGAGTTACCATAACTCTTGGCTCTGAATTGGCCATTCAATGTTAATGAATCAACAACACATGTTAAAGAGTCTTTAAACAAAAAAACACACAAATAACAAGATTATATATTGACCAATTAATGAAAATGTGATCAGAGGCTCACAGGAACATAACCCCAAATATTCCCCCAGAAGCAAGGACTCAGTACTTGCTAATTCAGTAGTCACAGGGAATTCTAAGACATAACTACCATGAATAATGAAAACTATTTTCATTTGCATGTCTGTCTCCACCACAAAATTAGTGGGCTCTGTGAGGGCAGAAATGGCATCATATTTATCTTTGAACTCTAATTCTTAGTATTATGCCAGACATGCATACTGCAGTTAATAATTTTTGCATGTAATTTTACAATTGTGGTTTCTCATCATTTTAATGTGATTTGCCCTATAAGTTTAGACATTATGGCAGGATCCTCACTGTTCCCCACCCCAGGAAGACATCGCTCAACTGCACGGTTAATCGTCTGAACTTTATCTTCTGTCCCTGCCCCCTAACTTTTTTTATAGCCAAAGAGCATGCTCTTCAAGTCCAAACATCAAAATCAAAGTTAAATGAAAAGGCATTTATAGAGATTTACTTTTCATCAGTTAGCCTTAATGAGCTTAGATCTAAAAACAGACAAGCTGTCAGCCAAAATGGAAGACTGAGCACACGTGCCTACATTCTCTCCTAAGGTCACAGTGAAATGACAGAAAAGATACTTTTTTTTTTAAATTTTTTATTTATTTATTTGACAGAGAGCGAGACACAGCGAGAGAGGGAACACAAGCAGGGGGAGTGGGAGAGGGAGAAGCAGGCCTCCCGCGGAGCAGGGAGCCTGATGCGGGGCTCGATCCCAGGACCCTGGGATCATGACCTGAGCCGAAGGCAGACGCTTAATGACTGAGCCACCCAGGTGCCCCAGAAAAGATACTTTTTTTTTTTTTTTTTTTAAAGATTTTATTTATTTATTTGAGAGAGAGAGAATGAGAGACAGAGAGCACGAGAGGGAAGAGGGTCAGAGGGAGAAGCAGACCCCCCGCCGAGCAGAGAGCCCGATGCGGGACTCGATCCCGGGACTCCAGGATCATGACCTGAGCCGAAGGCAGTCGTCTAACCAACTGAGCCACCCAGGCGCCCCAAGATACTTTTTAAAAAGAATAAAATGCCAACAATACTGGAGGTGAGGTGGGAGAGAATGAAAGAGATTAGCCAAACCAAAAATTTTAGGAAATTCCTGGCAGTTAAAAAGAAGATGAATGAGGCTTGAAAGTCCAGCAAAAAATTAGATTTGACAATCTGAAAATAATTCCCACATTTACAAAACAGCTAGGAATACTATATAAAATACCAAAAACACCCTCTCAAATACAAAAACAAGCCAAGAAAATCTCCATGGACCCACATGAAGAAGATAAAAACCTGGTAAGCAGGTACCATGGCTGCTCTGTGGTTTGCAGATTTCAGTACCTAGAAGTTCAGAGGCAGCAGCTTAGGACTTGGTCTATTCAAGATGGAGAATTAAAAGTGAGACCATCCATATAAGGCTGGGACCTTACATGACCAATCGCCACCTTGTAAAAGAGTGGCTTAGCAAAGATATGCCTGCTGGCCAAGGAAGACAATGAGTATTAGCCTCCCTCAGCTTGTTGGGGGGATATCGCCTGAGACTGTGTAAGCATGGCCTACTCTCAGGGATTCAGGGTTCCAATATACCTACCTAGTTCAGAAAACCCTGAGCAGAGAAATTACAAAGATGCCAAAGAAAAGCCTTAGTAAATCTTCTGTGGAGGAATGTGCTCTTTAACCAGGCTGTACAGAGTCCTTTCAGTAAAACCCAGCCAAGCATGAGCTCACAACTCAAAAACCACAGAACACTCAAGGAAAAAAAAAAAAAAGGTAATTGAAAACACAAGACAGTAACAGTGTCATAAAGGAAAGCAGATAAGATTGAATAAACATTGAAATCTATGACATTCAGTTCTTCCCAAGTGGATTTCCTCTGGGCCTCCCTTGAGAAGTACCTGTGTGTTCAAATAGTTTTCTTGTATTGTGGAGTCAATATAGTTACTGTGTAAAACTGAAAAGAGACACGTTTTCTAAGACATGTGATATAGTTTTAAAAATTACAATACTCTCACCCAGGTTAAGTATCACCCCTACCCAAGAAGCGTTTGGAAATAAGCGAGGGCATTTTTGATGCCCCCATGGCTGTGGCAGAGAACAGGGGCACTAAAAATTAAGATGTGCTCAGGACAATCCCAGACAATATAATACTGCCAAAATGCTAATTATGAATTGTTGAGAAATACTTTACTAACTAAATCTAAAACTGTTATCAATGATTAACTCTACGAAGTACGGCTGGGAACAGAAATTTTTACCTTTCATTGAATGTTCATTTTTCTATACCAACTTGACTCTACCATGTAACGCTATTTTTTAAAGGCCAATTAAAACAAGTTTATCATAAATAACTAGGGAGGAAAAGCGGTCCTGTTCAGTGGTCAACATAAATCCCTCCCTCTGGATAAACTGGGTTGTTCAGAGCATGAATGCTGTGTATTCAACTACCCTGGAATTCTACGCAGAAGAGTAGTCTCTTCAAACATTTAAATGTTTCTTAGCTAAAATATCTCCACAATTAAAATAAGCTTACTGATGTGAGTTGTGTGCTTATGCAGTGAGGACACAACCTCTTCTGTGAGGCAGCAGCTGCAGCACCAATGCTTTCCGCAGCTGACAAGAAGCCCAAGGAAGGAGTCAAGACTCAAGATAAATCACCATATACATTTGAAGTGGTGGGGTAGGATGGTTCTGTGGTGCAGTTCAAGAATGTATCACTTAGTAAACTAATGAAAGCCTATTGCTGTTAATAACTGATCTATTAACAAGGCAGATCAGTTTTAGATTTGATGGAAGGTCAATTAATGAAACACTAACACAGATGAAAATCGAAGATGAAAGTAGAATTTATGCATACTAGAGGCAGACAAGAAGTTATCTACTAAAAAGAAAACCCACAATTACTCCACAACTTTGCCTCTCAAAGATGACAAATTCTCAATGTTCTCTCTCACTCTTCTCTCCCTCTCCTTTTATCACCACACCCTGACCACTACAGAATACTTTTCTTTACACTTTTGCTTTCCCTCGCTATTCCTTTATTTCACAGAGTAGCTAGTATACACAGGTATATTTCACTAAATGGCCAATATGTTTAGATCAATAGCAAATTGAAGTGGGTTAAGGTTCTTTCAAAATGACTTTCTCCATCAGTGATATGTTCATTCAACTTTTATCTTTATATTCCAATGAATTATTTTGCACTGTTTAACAATAACACCAAACAAAAAACTTTGCATACCTCGTTCTATTCCAGAATTTCAGTGTTTATCATTACAAAAGTTTTATAAAACCTTTTCATATGTGGCTATTTATATCTAAGGCAATCTTTATCTATAAAGAAGGATAAAATTATTCTAAAAGAAATAACTCCTAGATGTTTTTTCTTTTCAGCTAAGCATTTTATTTAAATAAACTTCTTGTATATAGAAAAATTAGAAAAGATTCAAATGCTGTCAGGAAAAAAAAATATCTTGCATAAACAAGTTAGAACAGATGCAAACACTACCAGAAAAAACCTAGACTCAAGAACTAGCTCAACCCAGACCTGGGACATGAAGCACCTAAGAGCACATAAAAAGCCTTGTTGCAAAAAAAGTCCTTAGGAAATCACATCAAGAGGCTCTCAGAATTTGGAAACAGGGAGACCCCTCAAGAATTAAATTAGTGAAAGGAAACACAAGACACATAAAGTTCGCAGAAAAAAGCCACCCTAAGAGGGGCAGAACTACTGGAAATATTCATCCAATTAAAGTGTCTAAGATCTAGCCTTAGGATAAGAACATAATAAAGAAATCAGTGACAATCAAGTATACTGTAAGCTGCTGGAAAAAGAGTGTTAACAGAAAGACAGTTTCTAGTCAATCCTAGAAAAAAAAAGAAGAAATTGATGGTCTCTAAAATTGCCCACAGGAGAACTTGCCTACTCTATATTCCAGGATTTCTCAATCTTGGGACTATTGACATTTTGGCAATTCCTTGTTAATGGGGAGGGGGGGTGTCCTATAAATGGTTTAGCAGCATCTCTGGTCTCTACCCACTAGATGTTAATAAGCATCTCCACCCCCACCCCAAATTGTGACAACGAAAAAGGTCTTTGGAGATTACCAAATGTCCTGTGGGAGGCAAAACTGCCCCCTGAATCAGTGGTATATTTTAAATAATTAAAGAGATGCACCAAGCTAATACAGTTTGACATTTCTAACAACAAAACACTTCAATTTTCTTGCTTACCTAGAAAATGTCTCATAATAATTTGGCTTTATATAAAAAGTATGGTCATGGTTTTAAGAAGTATTTGCTGACCATACTTTACATATGCTAATAATAAAAATCAAGTCACACACTTCTCTTACTTGCCCACAACTTCTAACATTGTTTTAAGCATCTTTTGGCATTTGAACACTTTTAAAATTTGTTTTAAAATTCCTTGTTTAACATTCCTATAATCTTCCTTACTATCAGTATCTTGATTTTCTAAGTTTTTCTTTTCTCCATTTTTTACAGTTCCTCTACCCCTCCCCTCCACGACAACCACATAGCTCATTCATCATCCTCTCTGTAAATATCATTCCTTTGAAAGTTAACAGTATATCAGGCAGGGATAAATTAAATGTGACTTACTAATTAATACCCAGGTAAGTGATCAGAAAAGACATTTCCATCCTTTAATAATGATAAAGCGGTCAAATATAGTTGAGAATACCTGCTTAAATCTAGAGAATACAAGAACATATTAAAAAATAAGAACCTGGTATGCCTGGGTGGCTCAGTCGGTTAAGCTTCTGCCTTTGGCTCAGGTCATGATCCCAGGGTTCTGGGATCGAGTCCCAATACCAGGCTCCTTGCTCAGCGAGGAGCCTGCTTCTCCCTTTCCCTGTCTCTCCCCCTGCTTGTGCTCTCTCTTGCTCTCTGGCAAATAAATAAAATCTTAAAAAAAAAAAAAAAAAGAACCTACATGATCTCAGATTGAGCCCTGAGTTGGCTCCCTGCTCAGCGGGGAGTCTGCCTGAGATTCTCTTTCCCTTTCCCTCTCTCCCTCTGCTCCCCTCACCCTGCTTGTGCACATACCTGCTGGGGTGCAAGCACGGGGTGCAAGCACGCACTCACTCTCTCTCTCTCAAATAAATAAATCTTTAAAAAAGAAAATAAGAAACTACATGAACCTTTAAAACAAGATGAGGACTTACCTTGGGAAAAGATCCCCAAACCCTGAAAATCCAGGGACTGCCCTTTGCCTAGGAATCCCTTGAAAACTTTGAGATACCTCTATATGTCATTTGATAGGCCACAGTGAATTCGTAATTTCCCTATATTCATCTCTTATTCTCCATTCCCTGTGCCACCACTTCCAAGTTCTTATTGCTTCACCTTTAAATTATCACTGCAAGTCTCTTCCCACTATTCTCTTCTTCACTGTAACCCACTCAACACAAGACTATCATGTAAAAGTGTCATTTAAAGACAATACTAGATGACAAAAACTTTTGTTATCTGAGAATGTTTAAATTTCTCTTAAAATCTAGCTTTTTATCTATTCAGTCTAATTCCTCTATTCTCTAATATAAACTATATTCTCACCACATTGTTCTTTTTTACTTAGTATATGCACAACCACACATCTCTTCCCACTTATATGCCTTCACTCATGTTACTCCACCCAACAATATCCTTTTTTTCTTAGTTATTCAATACCTAATCAATTTACGATACACTTCTTGCTTTTTTAGAATCAAAACTTTTAGAGCTAAAAGGACTCATCTCAAAATTCAATCAAATGAATGGCAAGTCCCTCTCTACAGATGAGAATTCCTTTTTCTAAACTTCAAACTCTTTCAGAACTTAGTTGCACATGATAGAATGCTATTTATATGCTAATTAGTGTTGTTTCCTAATTTCAGTAATAAATATTAAACAGAGCCTATGAGCATAGGACAATGCTTGGTTGAGGGGATGCAAAAAAAAATTCTTTCCTCAGGTAAACTATATACAGTAACCCTTTTATTGTGTGAAAAATATATATATACATATATACACAGATTTACTTTTGATGAAAATTTCTACTTGAGTGTAACAAATTCTAAGCTGTTCTTTTTGGAGGTATTTTGGGAAAAGGGGAACTTCATGTTTGGAAGAAAAAAGAGAAGGGAAATTAAAAGATGGCAGAGTAGGAGTAGAAGATATTTGCAGTGCACTCTCAGAAGAGACAGAAGGGACAAAACAAATTCCCAGCCTTCGATCTGGAAACAGTCTATTGGGAAGGAGAGAAAGAATATGAGAATGAGGACAGAGCCAAGTCAGTGTTCCATTATGTTATGTTCTGATGAGTGCTGGCATGAAATTATCATGGGTAGAAAAGAACTATAAATACCCACTCAGCTCTAGCAAGCTGAGTGAGTTAAATAAAGGTTACTAAAAGCTTATTTTTTTTTTTAATTTTAAATATCCAAGTTATGCTATCTCTAGAACAACAGTTGGAACCACAAGTTGGAGTAACTTTTAAGTAGAAATAATAAAGGCTCTTATTTATAAGAAAACTTAAAACACGCTTCTTAAAATTTTAAGAACTCCCCACCCCATCCCCCCCCAGATTGGAAATCCTGAAAAGTTTCTTTCTTCCCTGCTTTTAGAGGGAAAGCAGAAGGAAAAAATCAGGATTATGTGAGTTTTGTAAAATCTTCGAATGGGTAATTTCTTACCCATTTCAGGGGTAAATGGAAAATAACTGTATAGTCCCTGGTATTGCCAAATTTAATTGCATAAAATGTTGTTGATCTGTTTGATATATTTTATTTAAGGTTTTAATTGGATGAACATTAAAAGTTCATAAGGATTTTTAAGGGTTCATTCACAACCACAACTCCTTATCCTTATTTCCCCCATAACATCTTAAATTCCTTCAGGGAAAATTTCTCTACCTTAAGGTTTTCAAGAACCTAATGCTAAGAATGATGAGGGCATCCCTTGATGACGTCGCCTATATGCCTCACAAGGTGCTCTAACCTTCTTAAAAACATGGTTTAAAGTTTTTTCATTTATCCCCCATTCCAAAAGATTACTAGTTTGAAAAAGAAAAACATTTGAATCAACTTACATAAAAATATGCATGATCATTGTTTAATTTCTGAAATATGCAACTTCAATGAATTAAATTTCTTGAACTCAGTTACCCATGTTTCTTATGTCAAAATCCCAGATAGAAGGGCATTTAATAGATGAATAAAAAGACGTAAAATTTTATTTATGTAAAGTTAAATTTTCCATGAAACATTTTATTATATGTATACAGACATTATATATTCTAGGTAAAAGAGAAAGACAAATCCACTTGAAGACAGCCACATTCATCCAAAATACTAAAAAACTCCTTTTATGAGATAATGGACCATTAGCAACATATTACAACTATGGTCATTCTCTTCATTAAAAAAAAAGCTACATTATAAAACACTATTTACTTCTGTAGACTTTTAGAGGGAAAGCAGAAGGAAAAAAAGCAGAAGGAAAAAAATCAGGATTATGTGAATTTTATAAAATCTTCGTATTATGTTGGAAGGAATCTTTGAGGTCACATAGTCATCTTTCCACCCAATCTCCCTTTGTAAACACATTTAAATATCATGTAAAAATAAGACTTATTAACTTTAGTTAACAGCACATAATTTACTGGACTATTTTAAAAGCAAAGTTCTTTTAAAAAATATTTACTAAATGAGATACAGCTCATACTGGAGTGAAAGAAAATGAGAGTTATGAATCAGGAAAAGGCAACTGAAAATGTTGTTATTCAACAAATATTATTCACTGCACATATAACACTGAACCAAACAGTAAGAGAAGAAAATGATACTGACAATTACTGGACACTTAAAATGTACCAGACTCCATGCTAGACACTTATATTTTCTAATTAAAATCTTACACTAACACTATAGATATTATAACCTGTTTTAGAGATGAGGTATATTGAGTTTAGTGCTAACACCAGACGTGTCTGCCAGTAGGCTTACTGTCTGTACCACACAGAGCTCTGAGTTCTGAAAAAGTAAAAGAGCTGGAAGTTAGAAAAACTGGGATTACAACCCATGTCTAATTGTCCTGCCATGCTAAGTAAGGAAATGATGAAATGAAGACCCTAATTTCAAGGAATTGTAGGATTTAACTATGCAAGCAGTAAAAATATTTTGCTAGTAAGCAAAACTCCAAGTAATATTTATTAATAGTTAATGAAAAGCCAATGTTTCCTTTAGTAGAAAAATAACTCAAGCATTAAGCTGGTATAGCAATAAGGTACTTATAGTATTAACCTATAATTTATAAACTGTCATTTGTATTAAAACAAAATTTTCTACAACTTCCAAAACTTTGGAAGCAGCTAGGACATGAGCTGTCATCATATTGCCAGATTAGAAGCTATGCAAACTAGCTGCAACTGGGAGTAGTATTCCCAGTATCTTAGGGAGTCATTTTCTATACAAAACAAAATTTCTTTATATATAATATATAACATTAAACATATATTTCTTCATATATAAAAATGTATTTTACATATACACACACACATGATATTTTATTTAATACAAGACCATAGAGTTATATCATTCTTCATATGAAAATCAAGTTGAATGCTTTGGAGAGACCCAAAGAAAGCAAGTGACAAAACACCCAAGAAAACAAAACGCTGTCTGCTGTATAATTAAACATAAGCACACAACTAAAAACACCTGAGGAGTCATAAAACGCTACAAGGATCCTACACTCCGATTCTTTCCTAAATTTTTAAGTTCTTGCTCCAAAGCTAGGAATCAGTGATAATGCATTAGTTTTTAGAAGAATAATGACACAGAGCTCCAGAGAAAAGATACATACTCAAAGAAAAGACTGGCACATAAATGTACAGTATATATTTTTAAGTAAAAATGTATTATTTAAAGTATGTGTGAATCATTTTCGACTCCTCACTTAAATCAGCTGTCAGTCAACCACAAACTACCACCAGTCATAATCAACTCAGATTAGGTTTTACTCGTGATATGTGCTGCTTTGGTAAAGGTATAAAACTTTTTTCAGGAATGATACATAAGAAACTCCTGGCAATAGTTACCTTCAAAATAGTGTTTCTCAACCTCGGCACTATGACATTTAGGGTTGGAGAATTATTTGTTGTGGGAGTCTGTCCTGTGCATTGTTTGTAGCCTCCCTGGCCTCTATCTGATAGATTCCAATAGCAGCAATCCCCTCCAGTTATGACAGCCCAATGTCCCTGAGGGAAGTGAAGGGAGGGCAGGAAGATCATCCCTGGCTAAGAAACACTGATTTACAAAGAGAGGGATAAGATGGGGCAAAAAGACTTTTACCAGCCCTCCTTTTCTGGACTATTTGAATTACTATTGTAGTAGGCAAATGGTCCTCCAAAGATATCCAGGTCTTAGGCCCTGGAACCTGTGAATGTTACCTTATTTGGAAAAAGGGTCTTGGCATATGTGATTAATAAGAATCCTGTGACAGGGAGATTATCAGGGATCATTACGTGGGCCCTAAATGCCATTATATGTGGCCTTAAAAAGAAAGGCAAAGGGAGATCTCTCTTTCACACACATAGGAGAAGGTGTTAAGAACAGAGCTAAGAGAGATCTGAAGCCCTTGAAGATTAAAGCAATGGAACCACAAGCCAAAGAATGCTGGCAGCTACCAGAAACATAAAAGAGGCAAAGAAGAGATTCTCTTCTTGAGCCTTTGAGGGAGCATAGCCCTGCCAACACCCTGATTTTGGTCCAATGATACTGATTTCAGAACTCTGGCCTCCAGAATTGTAAGAGAATAAATGTCTTTTGTTTTAAGCCACCAAGTTTATGGCAAGACACAGAAAACTGACACAATCATATAAAGGTTTTTGATTTTAAAAATCTGCTGATGCGCAAATGAGATAATGTATGGAGAGCATTTAGTGTAGTCCTAAAACATAGTAAGCATTCAATAATATTGTTCATGCCATTGACACTACGACTAAGCTGCAAGCTCTTGGTACTGAGAAGAAAAATTAAGGAGGTTCAAACAGTAAAACCAGGCATATATGCACCAGGCTTATGTGAATGAAAGCACATAAATCAGCCACTGACATGGTGTGTAATTGCCAGTTATGTAAGTGTTGTGCTATAATTTGTCCTGTACTGAAAAGATAAATTGTGCATGAGGCCAGCCAATGTAGCTTCTTGGGAGAGGCAAGTCTGAACACTTATTAGTAAAGAAGAAACAAGGGAACAAAGAAGGGAACAGTATAAAAGTGAGCAAAGCAAAGGTAATCAATTTGATGCTTGTAGAGATATCGATCTGGCTAAAGTAGACACCATGGTAAGAGACCAAATTCTAGGGTTAGAGTTATGTAAATGGCATAGGACCCTAAAAAATATGTTAACGGATTTGGTTATTAAAGAGAATATTTTACAGAATGTATTACTTTACAAATATTGGCTCTTGTTGATTTTAAAAATATAAACATGATCTGGCCCTACACCAGACTTACTAAATTAGAATCCTCTAGTATAGAATAACTCTAAAGGATTCTGATGCCTACTTAGGTGGAGAACCCCTGTACCAAAGTCAATTCATGGTAAATGACCTAAAGAATAAAAATATTATAAAGTATATATCATACCCTAGAAGTATGTATTTAGCTAAAATGGCTTAGCATTTTCCTAGGTTAAAACTCCTCCTAAGATGTAGCCCCTCTAGGTTCCACGACATACTTTCTCTAAACCATATGCCCTTGATCTGCTCATTTTCCTCATA
Organism: Neomonachus schauinslandi; assembly: GCF_002201575.2. NCBI lineage: Eukaryota > Metazoa > Chordata > Mammalia > Carnivora > Phocidae > Neomonachus > Neomonachus schauinslandi. The sequence goes on from NC_058414.1 coordinate 54,037,785, forward strand.
CTTTCTCACAAATTGGTCTAGAAAAATTTCATGCATCCTCAGCCGCACTACCCCAGTTTTCATATCTTTCTAACCCAACTAAGATCAACAATATTTTATAGAACAAAGGAACCATGTAAAAGTAAAGTTCCAGTAATACACTATATTATAAACAACTTATAAAACTGCCCTATTGACCATTTATTGCAATAAAATCTTAAGTACTTTTATCAAATGAAATTCTAAATCACTTTAAAAAGATTTCCAAAAGCATAAAATTATCAAGTGGGTCTATGAGAAGCTAATAAGCTAATCACAGTTCACTTCAATCTATTTAAGTGCCATTAAGTAGCTAACAAAGTGCTAGGCTCTAAAAGATACAAAGTATATGGAAATCTCAGTGATTTAAAAACAAACTTCACCAGCACTAGGGTAAAAGAAAGGGTGATCTGGGAAGATGAACTGAATATAGTCCTAAAAGGAATCTCCTCTGTTGGGGGGTGGGAGGGTATGTGACCTTGCTGGGCTTTACCCTAGCCTGGGCTTGTTTCATGACTAAAGCTAAAAATAAAGCGACACAAGTTAGTATTCAGATAATTAAGTTGAACATTAGCTCTTTTCTCTCCCACAAACACCTACATCAATTTATGCATATTCGCAGGTATTTCTATTTACCTTAGTACTCTCAGAAATTTCACTCACATCAAATTCTATTGATTTATATTTCCACCAGCAATGTAAGAGAACACCTGTTAGTCTCTATCCTCCTGAAAAGTATTATCAAATTATTTTTTGGTCTTTCTAATTTGTGAAAATGGTACCTCATAGTTTTAATTTATATTTATGTGTGAGGTTGAATATATATGCTTAGGGACCACTTGGATTTCCTTTTCTATGATTTATCTGTCTATAATTTTTCCCCATCTTTACGGATGGTCTTTTTCTTATCAATTTACAGGTATTCATTATATATCAAGGAAATTCACCTTTTGTCTGCAATACAAGTTGCAAATATTTTCCTGTTTCTGTATTATCATCATGCTATTTTTGATCGTTTCTTTCCTTCATGTATATATCTTACTGTCCTAAATCAAACTGTAAATTCCTTCCATGAAAGGACATTTCTTTTTAATATCCCCAGGACAGTGCTTTTCAGACCTTCTAACTTCATATACCAGCAAAATTTAAAAGAAGGGAAACCAAACTTCTAGAGGGTAGTCAAGGGTGAACATTAATTATCACTGTCATCTACTTGGGTTTTCTCTCCAATCCCATTTCACATGGTTACAGCAAATACCAAGTTCTAATAGTACAACATAGTTTGTTGAACAGGGGAGGAATGGGTGCTAGATGAATCTCTTTCCTGTTGTCTGGGCTAGTACTGAAAAAACCGAGAGATGCTGGCAGCCTTATTTTCCGTTAAGAGGACTAGGAAGTGATCCTCTGCAGCAAGAGAAGAAATGAAGGAAATGTATGTGGAGAATAAAGAGATGAAGTGTATCATGCTGGTACTGGATGGAATCCTGAGTCCCAACCTTTGGATTCATCAGATACTCCTTGCATCTTTATAATAAATCTTACCTCTTGTTTATATCACTTAGATGAATTTCTATTACTTATAGCCAAAAGTAGCCTACTTACTACAACTACCATCTACTCATATCATTCCATACAGGGACACTTTTAACAAAAGTTGAGGAAGGACAGAACCTCAGATTTTTTTTTTTAAAAAAAGGAATATTTATTTAATGACAGCTGTGTGCCAGGAACAGGTCTGAGTCCTTAAAATACAGTTAAATAAGAGCTACAATTACTGTTTCCATGGGGCTTACATTCTAGTGAGAGTAGACAGATAATAAAATAATATAAAAATACAATTTCAGATAGTGATAAGCAGTTTGCAGAAAAATTTTTTTTAAAGGTAATGAGATAGAAGGAAATAAGGATAGTGTCATTCTAAATGGGTGGTTAGAGAATACTGCTTATCTGAGAAGATAATATGTGAACTGAAACCTGAAATGATGAAAAGGAGCCAGTCATGTAATGTTTTAGGAAGAGAATTCCAGACAGAGTGAACAGTCCTAAGTCAGGAACAAACCACGACATTTCTGAGGGACAGAAAGAAGGGCAATGCTGATAGAATATAGAGAACAAGGAGGATGTTAAAGAAGTGGTAAAGGAGTAATAGATCTAAGAGGAAAAGATGTAAGTTGGTGAAGTAAGTAGGGATCAATTCATGTATAGGAACTAGTAGGCAGTGGAAAGGATTTGAATAACTTGAGCTTTACAAAAAACACATATTACCTTTAATTCTCATATTGCCTTGCATCACTGATAACTTTAACAAAACAGGCCTTTAAAAATTACCATCCCCAAGTATTTGACACAATCTTGAAGTTAGCTAGAAAGGAGTATTTCCTAAGCAGAAAATATCATTTCTAGTATACCATGAACATTTAAAAAAAAAAAAAATTTAGGACAAAAGCAAAGCCATTTATTATTATTATTTTTTTTTAAAGATTTATTTATTTGACACAGAGAGAGAGACACCTAGAGAGGGAACACAAGCAGGGGGAGTGGAAGAGGGAGAAGCAGGCTCCTGGCTGAGCAGTGAGCCCTATGCGGGGCTCGATCCCAGAACCCTGGGATCATGACCTGAGCCGAAGGCAGACACTTAACGACTGAGCCACCCAGGCGCCCCAAGCAAAGCCATTTAAAAAGAAGAATCTAGGATGATAAAATGATAGAAAGAACTACAAATTCTATCCTATCTACTATGATCAAGAATGTACAAAGGTCTTAGTTATGAAAGAACATAAAACTTAAGCTCTTTCTAAGCTACTATAAACATAACATCCTTTGTTTACTGAGTTCACTATTATTGAACTGGACATTGCCAAAAGTGGAAACCAGACTTCTGACTTTAAGAATAGCCACAATATAATGGTCAACAAAGTTGTGAGTTTTAATTTTATCTTTACTATTATGAAAAAGGAAGAACTTCCCCTTTGTGGTGAAACTGGGTACAAGGGATGCTGTAGTATCTCTTCCTCTGAAAGCTTTTTAAGATAGAAGCCCAATCTGTTTGAAGAGGTTCAGATATAGTACAACTGTCTCTCCAGATCTTTCCAGACAGCTAATACCTGTGTACACTAAGCATGTAATTAAACCTACATTGCTACCAAGATTAATGTCAGTAAAGTCAGACTTTGAAAGCTCTAATGTAGTCATGAATCTCATCTTCCATCATGTGAGATATTTAGTTAGCCCACTTAACAACAGACCAAAAAGTAGACTGTTAATAACACAATCTATAAAGAGAGGTACTTTGTGAGTGGTGGTGTGAGTTAAAAAAATAAAAGTCACTAGACACCTTGATCAAGACTTGATTCCGAGTGCATCCTCCTCAACACATTTCTATCAGTTTGGCAAAGTGAACAGGGATGATTAGTAGCCAGTGTATGTAAAGGAGGGATATGGTCAACCTAAAGTGTATAAAGTCTCCCCCTAGTGGTCACAGACAAATAAGAAGAGTGGGGAAATCATTGCAGCCTCTGTGAGACTGACCAAAAATACACTATACAGAACCTGGTCCCTACAAGAAAGAAATAAAATTTTTAATTCAATACTAGCAACCTATCAGTAAAGAGATCTTTTATGCTTATCTGCTTTTATGATATTCATAAATGTAAAGCCTATTTTTGGAAGGAAAGAACCTACAGGTAAAATAAAACTAGCATATTTTTTCTCAGTATATTTTTTTAAAGGAATAAACAGTATCTTCAGACAGCCCAGTATTTGTTTTATCTAAAACAGGCAGATGTTCACTCTTCCTGAAATAAGTATCAGCACATCCCTCGCAAGTTAACCATATTTACCTGAAGTAGAGTTCTGGTGCAAATTTAGTCACTTACCAAATGAATTGCCTTGAAAAAGAAAATTATCAGTGCAAAACACTCTTTCAAAAACCACCTAGAACTAGATAATTTATAATACAGTAAGTGATGTCAAATATACAAATGGGTTCTCTTGCTTCTTTTAATATTTGTTTTCTTGGTGTTTTCACAATTGGATAGCCTTTCACCAGCACTAACCCTGTATTATTTGCAACTCTCAGCAATAATTTGCTGTTACTCGCCTTTAACAAAGCTTGGATGTCAAAAATGTGAAAGGCGTTTAATTAAAACATCTGTTGTCTTCTAACCATCCATAATTAAGTGGTAAAGTACATTTAAAAAAGATGGTAAATACTCAACTTCAATTTTAAAAACAGCCTTTTAAAAAGGTAACACAATTATGGTTATGGTTGTCTTGGTTATCCCAAGCTAAAAAGGGGGGAGAGGGGAAGGAGGGAGAGAAGCAGGCTGTGTAGTCTTCTGGAACAATTTCAGCCTGAAATGAGACTCAGGAAAAATAAAGCAAACTGCTCCCTCAAATGTTTAAGAAAATTAGGATTCATTTTTTAAAAATCCAACAGTTGGCTCAAAGAACAAAAAAAAAAGATTCTGTCTTATATAGCGCTTCCAGACTTGCTCAAGCACCTTAATTTTTCCAGTGTTTATTTAATCTAGACTGTAAAATAATTCATTTTGAAATTCCAGGTGAGAAAGGAACTGAGTAGCATCAATTGGAAAAGGACACACACACACACACTCATGGATGTTTTTTCATAAAGATATTTAGTGTGAAACCCCAAAGGACAAAACAGAACAATTAAAAGTGTTACCATTTGAATATTATGTAACCCTAGTCTAAAATAAAAGAAACATGGACCTTAAAAAGTAACATGTTGTGCAAACATATTTTTAAACATGTACTTAAATACATGATAGATTTCAGATACAAATGACCTCAAAATGACACAACCCACAAAAGTTCTTTGTTTACTGTAATGAGGCCTCAGAACATATGATTATAATCAGGCCTGATACCTTACCATAACTGCACAGTAGGTACCTAAAATAAGCAATATTACCTGAGGTCTGTTGTTATACGTATGTACCGCAACTATCTCCGCATTGATAACACAGTGTTACCTCGCCTAATATATTCGACATACATAAGTTTCAAAACGACGATATGAAAGACTTCACGGGTAGAAATGGCTGCTAAATCATACTCCAATTTAAGAGCCTTTTAACACACCTCAAATGTTCCGAGCCATATTACAAGACGACCAATTCAGGAAGCATAAAGTAAAATTCCAACAATCCCCAAAGGCGTAGAAAAGAGTAAAACGTGGCTAGCATGACCTTAACAGGCTGTTTATAAGTAATGCGGAGAATTTTCTGAGCTTCCCAATCAGCCTTTAATTCCCTTCCTCGCCTGTCCCCAACCCCCTTACATAAACGCATGCCCCAACTAATGAAGTTTAATGGATGTAATCTCCAGCTGTAATCCCAGGAGCTGGTGAGATGGAGACACAACTCCCAATAAAGTGTTAAAAAAGTCCTTCTGAAAAAAAAAAATACATATATATCCTCCAACCAATCCACAGCCTGTCATCATACCGGCCGTATGATCCCTCAATCGACTCCCTCCTGGCCCTCCCCCCCGCCAAAAAAAAAAAAAAGCCCCAGTACCTTTCTGGTTCCAGATTATGTACCCAGGATCCGAAAACACTGCCTCAGCAGCGAACGCCTCCGGAGCAACGTGTGCTCGGCCCACAACCACTTCGACCAAACGAGTCTCGTGCCTCGGAAGTAGCAGCAATAGTTGCAGAAAGCCTCGTCCCCCAAGAACTTGGGGCTCGGGAGCACGCCAGAAGCCGGCTGAATCGCCCCCTCTCGGCACTGACCCCGAAGGTGTCAGTCACAGCAACTACCGCCCCCGGCGCGGCTCCCCATTCATGCCTTAAACGCCACTCCCGCCGCAGAGAGTGTAGGCGCCCGCGCACCGCTCCCGGCCCCGGAGGGGGCCCCGCGCGCCCCCAGCCCCAGCCTTGCCCCAGCCGGGGCCGCGCCGGGGAGCGCGTGGAGAGAGCCGGGCGCCGCGCGGCGGCGGGCAGCATGGGCCAGACACGTTGCCGCGCTCCGGCCCGCCCGCAGCCCCGGAGCCAGGGACCCGGCAAAGCGCGCCCCATCTGCGCCTGCCGGGCCGGGTCAGGCGCTCTAGCAGCCCTCCCCACCCGCGCCGCCTCCGCTGCCCCGGCCCCCCGCGCGCCGAGCCCAGGTGCTGAGGGGGCGGGGCGGGTCGGGGTCCCCGCGTGGCGCACGGCGACGAGCAACAGGGCGCCCCCCGGCCGCCTCGGCGCGCGGCGAGACCGTTACCCGAGCAGCGTGGGGGCCCCAGTGAACTCACCGGCTCGCACCTCGGCCGCCTCCGCGCCACCACCGCTCCCCTGCGCCCGCCGCTGCTGCTCTCCCTCAGCCGCAGGCGCCGCCGAGCAGCCCCATCTACGAACTCGGGGCTCGTAGTTGGGAATTGGAAAAGCGGCTCTCACTCCTCTCCGCGCCCCCTCCCTCGCTCCCCACTCTGCCCCGGCTCCGGTCGCTGGCGCCCCCGCCGCCACCGCCACCACCGCGCGCTCGGCCAGCCTCCCCTCAGCCGCCCTCCTCCTCCTCCGCTTCCCCCTCCTCCTCCTCGCGCCGCCGCTGCCGGGGGCGCGCTCCCTCCAGGCCTCGCGCGTGCGCCGGACGCCGGGGAGCGCGCGCTCGGGCGCGAGGAGGCGTCACCACCTCCGCGAAGCCCGGCCCCGCCCCTCCGGCCGCGCCGCGGCGGCCAGGTGGAGCCCCCCTCCGAGCGCCCGCAGACCGCGCCCGCGGCGCCGAGGCCTGACTGCGCAGCCTGCGCGCGGCGGTCTCTCCCAGTGTCTCCCGGCGCCGGCCGCCAACCGCGCCCGCGAGAGGGTCGGTGAGACCCAATCCCCCCAATCCGCGCCTGGGCTTCCGGCCGAAATCGCCGCTGTCATTCAGCATTTACTGATAGACGAGGTCCTCCATGGGGCATAAAAGAGGCTCCTCCCTGTCCTTTCCAAGAGTTTACATTCAAAGAACCCAGTCATGGGGCACAAAGCATAAACAGACTCGAAGAAAAGCCTCTGGAGAATCTCCTCCCTTCCCCTTCACACACACAACCCTGGTTCTGATGTGTATTTGGCAGCGTCTACAACGCTGAGGTGTCCTTCATGAATTTTCTCCCAAAGGCCCAACCGGGGAGTGTGATTCGCACCCGAGGAAATGGACTGACATGAGCTCTTCTAGCACCGAGTATCCCGTGGAACTCCCGGAGCCGGCTTTGCTGGACATCCCCAGGACACCAGGTGCTCAGCTCCTCCCAAACATCTGGCCTTCCCAGACCTCCGAAGGGGCGACTTGGCCATCCTTGCCACCTCAGCTCTGACCCTGCGGAGAGTATGGTGAACTGTGAGGAGTGTCCGGGGCTGGGATGACACATTTTGACAGGAGCGCAGATTTAAGTTTTCAGTTGAAAGGAACTGAGCAATGCAGTGCAGCAGAGACTCTGGCCAGAAAAACACAGCAAGGATTCCAATTCCTTTAACATCTACCTAATCCCAAAAGATGTCTGTGAACTGTCAGACCTGATTGGGGGCTTTTGAAACAGCTGTTGTGTTCTTCCTGAAATTGGAGAAACTATGAAGATGTTATTTAAATTTTACAAAATGTTTACTGCAGTCCTTTCAAACAGTGGCTGTAGAAAGTGCAAATAAAACTTGACATGTGAGGAATATCCCATCAGGGGACCTCTATGCAGCTTTTCTTGGCTTCTCTTGGGCATGCTGCACAGTGCAGCAAAAGCAGGCTAGTATACGGTAAACGTTTGCAGAATGAGTGGATGCATCCTGGTCCTTTGGACTCAGAGATGGAGTTTCAAACTATGTAGGTTCCCCCCTCTTTGTGAATTTGGTTAACATGAAAGAGAGGGAGAGAATACTATGGATGAGGTGTATTAAGAAGGCCTAGTTCCCTAAAGTGTTTTTTTCTCCTTAGCCTCAACCAAGCATCAAAGATTAATTTACTTTTCCAGTAGGATCATTAATTTTGCAAACCAACATGCAGGGGGAGTTTGTAGAGTATTAATTGAGAAACTTCTTTCCTGGAACAGCAAACCTGAGGAGGGGAAATTGGAAGCATTTATGGAGATTTGAAGGTACTAAGGGGAAGAGAGTAGCTTTGGGCACATGTGCTGCCTGCCCCCGTCAGGTCAGCTGGATGAAATGAAGTAGAGTGGGTGGTGTGCCCAAGAGTGAGGCAAGGTGGAGGTAGAATGGAAGAAGGTTTCTCTTTTCAGAGACTCGACATAACTTTGACATCTTCTTTTTCCTCCTCTTTGCTTCCCAGGCTCATTTGCTTCCCACAGGATACCCAGTGGCTCATTCCTGCTGCACCCCACCCAGGCCTCTGAACTTTTATTCTCTTCTCCCTTCTGACCCCCAATTTCACCACCTCCCCTCCTGCCCAGCTAGTGCCTGAAGCTCCTCTGGGAGGAGGGGATGAATGTCATTTTGGGGTGTGTTTTTGATCCCTATAGTGCACTTTTATTTTCTCAAGGGTCTTCTGGAAACAATGTCCTAACTTCCTACTCTTCCTTCATTCCCTGCAAATAGGAAGAAGTTTTGGGGAGGGAGAGACAGGGGAGTCTCTGCCTCTCAAATCACACGTAGACCTCGCTGCCTTACAGCTAGGACCAGCCCTGGCTAGCTCCCTTATTCCTGCATGTACCAAGGACCCAGCATTTGGGAGCAGGAACAATCATATTTTATTTACAATCCTAAGTTTATGCTCTAAATAATGACATCAGCTATTAGATGGAGGCTTATCACAGTTTTCTGGCTCTGATCCTCAGAGCCAGAAAAATGATTTTGCTCCACAACAATTGCTTCAATCGCTTCTCTTTAGGATTCTCTTGTCAGTGAAGTTTCTCTTTCGGCATCTATATTTTATCAAACACTCATATACAGGGTATATTATGAAACACTACTTTTTATAAATAATATGCCACTTTATGACATTCTGCCCTTCCTCTAAACTTTAGAGGTGGGACATGCCAGAATAAATTTAAAGTGATCTAATAGGAACATTGGAACTCTCATCATTGCTTGCCAGCCCACCTTTCTGAGAGGTCATAATTTCTGAGACACTACCCATCCATTTCCCGTATCTGTTACAACTTCTTCGTTCCAGAAAGGGGAATGTTTTGATTGAAAATGATGGGGAATCCTTCTCTTCAGTGTCCTTAATGATCTGACTTTTCATTTCCCTCAAAGTTACTCTAGAGGGATAATTTTATCACAGCCTGATATCTCCTAACCATAACTCAATTTAAAGTCTGAATTTTGATTCTTAATTCCAGAGCATCCATCATTGGCTTTATTTCCTCCTTCCAGTATAAACAGAAGCTTCCATACTTTTAATATGATTGTGTTTTCTTTTCTCTTCTGACCTGCTTTGCTACTTCAGAAACTGAGAATTTTACTAAAGAACAAGCCCCAAATTTTAGCCAAGCAAGTTACTTGCTCGTTTTCCAACTAATCCATCATAATAAGAGCAGTGATGCTCCTGGAATATAGCTTTATGAAAAATTGCAACTGACATGCATCACAAAGTCCAGCCAAGCCTTCCTCCAGAATACTTTATTTAGCCTCACCCCTTTTATCTCTGTTCACTAAGCTAGGTCAGACTCCAATTTCCAGCCTCCTTGCTAACCTTTCTAATTCAAGTCTCTCTCTTGCTTGCTTGCAATTTTCCCTACACTTAGAACAGTGCTTCTTGCTTTTGGCTATTTATTGGGATCATCAAGAGAACTTTTTTTTTTTAAAGATTTTATTTATTTATTTGACAGAGAGTTAGCGAGAGCGGGAACACAAGCGGGGAGAGTGGGAAAGGGAGAAAGAGGCTTCCCGCAGAGCAGGGAGCCCGACGCGGGGCTCGATCCCAGGACCCTGGGATCATGACCTGAGCCAAAGGCAGACGCTTAACGACTGAGCCACCCAGGCACCCCATCAAGAGAACTTTAAAAACGAAAAAACAAACAAAAATCACTAATAGCTAGATCTTGCCTCTAGATTTAATTGTTCTGGGGTGCAGCATGGGCACCAGGATTTTTCAGAGCTCTGCAGGTAATTCTAATATGTAGCTAGAGTTAAGAACTACTGAAATGAGTAATCTTCCAAACAATGTTTATACCAAGTCTTCTCAGAACATTGGGGTGGCTCCAAATTACCTCAAGTAATCAAATTAAAATACCTAATCCTGGGCTTTAAGACTCTGCCAATTGACTAGAATAGTCCCCTTTCAAAACAGCTTAAATTTATCTCCTTCCTAAAGCTTCTCCAGATTAGTCTCACCTGGCTGCCTAAAGATCGCTGTTCCCAATTCTCTGAGCATCCCATCTGGCACTGGTTTACAAGCCCCTGGACCACAGTTGATTGTGTATATTATTGTTTTAATCCAGCTTTCATAGATACATGTCAGAGGCTTTTCTTGTCATCTAAATCTCTCTGAAGTCCCACTAGGTCAACAGACAATCTCAAAATAAACAGAAATGTTATTCTTAGCAGAACTTTCTCCTACCCATCTGAAATCAGAACATTCCCTGACACAACGGCAGTTCATTTTTTGATCACCACAATTAAAGCCAACAGTTATAAAAATTTATGTGTTTCGGGTTCTTTCTTGTTTCTTACAAAATAAGAACTATATATCTCAGTATATCTCCCTGACTCTCCTTACCACCACTCATTTACTTTAGATAATGGAATTTTCTTCCACACCCACCTCTGTATTAAAACTGTCACAACTGACATTTTCGTTCATATGTTTATTCATTCATTCACTCATTTGTTAGTGATAATTGCTGGAAATAAAATAATTAACATTATCAAATTATCCCTACCTTGTGGTGGAGAATAATAAGCAATTAAAATATCATGTGGTAAGTGCTATGTCAGGAGTCTTAAGCAGACACAATGGAATCGTGAGGGGACAGTCTTCGCTTAGTGTTCAAACAATTCAACTTCTCTGCTGTGTTTGAAGAGGTTGACCAGCACACCCCCACCTTTTAAACCTCTCCTTTCCTTTCATTCCTCTGATACTATACAACCCAGAAACTTCTTCAACTTCTCTGATTATTCCTTGTCTGACCTCTTGTTGCGTATCTCCTCCCACTTCCTAAATTAAAATATTACACTAAGAAGGAAGAGACTTTTGAGGGAGAAAGTGTCGAAAAAGAGACCACTGCTTCTCTCAAGAATATCATGACCCTTAGAACGCCATCTTCAATGCTTCCACATCTGTATCTACAGTTCTACACTCCCCTGGGGGTTGTTTTCAACTTCCTGTTGAATGTCTCCAGCTGGATAAGCCATTCAAACTCAAATTAACATGTCTAGAATAAAATTCATTGCTTCTGCTACCCTACTCAATCCCCTCCTGCGAATTTCCCTTGCACCTCCCTTCCCTCACCTCTTTTTACACTCTGTGTAACAGAGACAGCCTGCACCCAGGTCCCTTGAAGTTCACCTTCTCAATGTTACAGGAGTAGATTCTCTTGTCCATTTCCTCTAACCCTACAGTCTCTTTGCCCAATCTCATGAGCACCTGAATGCCAGGTGTCAAGCATATCATCCCAGCCTCCTCACTGTCTGTGGGGCTCCATTCACAAGGTCATTCACAGCGATCTTCAAGGCTTCCCCATGTGTGGATATCACACATCAGCCATATCTTGCACCTTCATATTCCCACTCCTCTGTTTTTGCAGGAATGCCTTCCCTCGTCTCTGCTGATCAAACAGAAACTTTTATGCCCATCTCACGTGCTCGTTTTCTATTAAAACTTTCTTGCCCCACCCCAAAAAGAAGCAATTGATTTATTTTGAATTCCTATAAGACTTTGATGATCTCTCATGGCCCTTTTCCTATTCTACTTCATAATAGCATCATTTATGTTTCTGAATATTAATCTTAACACTCTTTTCACCACCACCCCTGGCCCCTTCTAGTTTGCAAATAAGAGTCCAGGGTGCTGTGTACAGGAATGCTTGTGGAACTTGACACAATATTGCTCATAGTAGGGGTTCATTTATGGAAACAGATAAAGTCGTTAATTGGTGAGCTTTAAAATTGAAGAAAATTAAATGGCAAAAATGTTGCTAATTAGAATTGAACTCCAATTCTTGAATATGCAATTATGGCTCTTATAAGGATAGTCAGATTTTAGGCAGGGACCCTAAGAGAGCTACTTGACTTTATCTTGTCAGCAGTCAACCTCTATGTCTAATTAACCCTTTGGGGTTCTCATTTAAAATTAACCTCTAAATTCCACGTCTCCCATTTATATATGAGCTGAGAAAAAAATAGCCCCTCTACTCAGGTATCAAATGAAGATTTAGAAAGATATGAAAACAGGAAAAAAAATAGTATTCATTGAAGGGGCAGAAGAGGTCTTTCTGAGGAGTTTTATGCCATTATAGTAAAAAAGAGTATCTGAATAGCGATTAACCACAAAAGCAAATAGTAAAACTCTCGGAGTCTGATGCTCCTCCAGAAGACTGAAGAGCCATCACGAAGGTAAAACCAAGTCATGAGGGTGCATACCAGGCACTTAGGGCATTTTTTGTTATATAAATGAATGAAAGATGATCAAGATCAGGGGACTGGGAGCAAAGATAGAAGCAGGTGTATATGTGGGTATATAGGGGGTGGTCAGGGCAAGCCGCTTTGGCTGTTAAAAAGTCCAAGAACTTAATGGCCCATTCTAAAGTGAGGCCCTCTTCATTTTAGACAATATAGAGCACTTTATTTCTTCTTAAGAAAGCAGCTGCTTGTAAATATGAAAGTCCAGGTCTTTAAAAAAATCCCATTTTGATAATAATAAGTGAATAATGACAACTACCTATTGAGCTCACACCTTATAGCAGACAGTGTTTTATGTCTTTTTATCCCATTTGAGTCATTATTATCACCATCACTGTACAAACGAGGAAACAAGTGAAGAGGGGTAAAGTTAACCTTCCCAAGGCTCCAGAACTAGAAGTGTTCGAGTCAGTTTGAATGCAAAGCTCCTGCTCATTCCCACACCTCATACACAGAGTGCTTTGTAAACTCTCAGGTCCATTCAACTGGAATTACAAGTCCCCACAATTAAGGGTTCTCTGTAACATGTCATTTAACTTGGATTCATCACCACAATTTTCAAACTTACTGTGAGTGTGTATTTGAATAATGCAGCATTTGTGGAAAGGCTATTTTTGTTGTTGTTATAGAACTGTATTACAGAAAAGTGCAAATTTTTCTGAACTAGGCTTTTCAAGAAATAAAAGAGAAATAAATAAAATAGTAAATAAACAACACCTTAAAAAAGACTAAGAAAAGTTTCTCCTACTCATTTAGAAGTACACGGCCATTGTCTAGCTGTCAACACACTGCATTGAAGATGGTTTTATAGTACAGTACTTACCAAGTAAGAAAGGAATGGAGAACATCAATTCAGCTTCACGATGTGTAAATCCACTTCTCTACTAGGAAAGAACAATGCTAGGATTAAGGGAAATACTTTTTAAACACATGTATGTAAATTACTGATAACAGAGCATTACAGAAACTATTACTCTAGTTTTTTTTTTTTTTTTTTAATTGCCTGTTAACTTCACCTTCCTTAGAGAACATGGTAGTTGCAGAGAGACACTCCCCAGATATGCTTCAAGGAAAGACTTGTTACTCCAGCTGCAGGAGAGCTGTCAGAAGAAAGGCTCCAGTTCCTGTGAGCCCTTCGGGGATCCCTGGAGCTGCAGAAAGTGCACATGCTCAAATGCATGCCCCAAGCCCTTTCCAGCGTGATCCACATTAAATGACTGATGGAGAGGATAGGGGATCTAAAGGTCCAGCTGCCAAGAAGTCATTTTTAGCTCAACTTCCCTATGGAATTGGCTAAGACTGTTGTTCAGGCCTGCATTCCACATTGATTTCTCCCTCGGCCTACCTTCCCTTCCTTCCACAGGCGTTCATCCAAGTGCACCTACCGAACTACACACTGGACTCTGTCTCAGAGTCTGCCTCTCAGAGAATGCAACAGGTGACACAAGAAAGTGGCACATTTTGATTCATACTGCACACATTTCTTTACCTTAGGGAGAAAACATAATCAAGTCATATGTGCTAATCCAGTTGTCTCAAGGGAGATTCATGGCTGATTCTGAATCTATTTAATTTTTTTTGTATGTATGTATTGTTTTTATTTATGCCTTGTTTGAATGTCTTCTATCCACATGGATAATTGCTTTGCTGGTTGTTATGAGGGATACAACTAAGTGAAAGAAACTTTGTTGACTTAGAAGAGCTTATAATTTATGATGGGTGCCTCTCATTTTTATCTAACCAATGTTCCTTCCCTTATGTTCTAATAATTGCAGCTTCTTTTTTCCTTTAGGGAAATGTTTCTGTCACTACTCACTGCATTAAATTCCAGGAGGGCTGCTAATCATGGTATCCTTCCCAGCCTCTCAAGTCATAGGAGTTAGGCATAGCCAATCAGAGGACTCCCTCCCCTCAGCCACAGTGTTTAGTCCAAGAAGTAGGCATGTTACCTAAATCAGGGAAAGTTAGGATTTTTATATACTACAGTAAGGAGAAAGATTTTTTTTTCTTTCCTTTAATCAACACTTGCAGAAACTCAGGAAAGGAAGATTTAGTCGTGCCTGAGGCCAGCCCTGGACTCTGCTGGTTACATAAGTTCACAAGACCATTTTTAATTTAAACTAATTTGAATTGGATTTCTATCACTTGTCACTAACAGAGTTCTGACTTACAGACAATCTATTTGCTGGAGAAGTTATATGCTTATGAAATGTTAACTCACAATACAATCATATGATTATATGGTAGTTAGGTAATTATGAAGATACAGACATATTGTAGGTACTTAACATTTATTTGATTAACTCATTCCAATTTTTTAAATCAAGAAGTGATGACTGTAATTCATCTCATTCTAAGTCAATATATAATTCTTTGAGTTGAATACATACTTAAAATGTATTAAAGTGTATCACTGCAACATATACCAGTTGCCCAGAGATATCTATTTATGTATTCCAGAATTAAGGCAAGATGGTATTTATATAATGCAGGTAATAGGGTGTGAGAGTTTTAGAATCAAAGAGCTCTAAGTTCTGCTTCTAGATTTACTTCTTGTAAGCTGGGTAACCTTGGGCAAGTTATTCAATATATGAAAGCCTTTCTTTTTTTTCATCTGCAAAACAGATATAATAGTCCTACCTTACAGGATATTTCAGGATTATAAATTAAACCTGTAAAATGCTTGCTCAGAGCAGAGAGAAATTATTGGCTATTATTATCTTCACAGTAGTTGTAAAACAGCAAATGACCATTTGCTAATTATCTTTAGTGCATAATTATAAGCCAAGAATACTCTTTTTTTTTTTAAAGATTTGTTTATTCATTTGAGAGAGCGAGAATGAGAGAGAGTACATGAGAGGGGGGAGGGTCAGAGGGAGAAGCAGGCTCCTCGCTGAGCAGGGAGCCCGATGTGGGACTCGATCCCGGGACTCCAGGATCATGACCTGAGCCGAAGGCAGTTGCTTAACCGACTGAGCCACCCAGGCGCCCGCCAAGAATACTCTTAATTGATAATCTTTCCTCTTCAAGAAGACTAAGTTTCCATTATATCTGCTATTGTTAAACACTGATCTGGAATTTCTAGCCAGTGCAATACAATAAGAAAGAGAAGAGATATGATATTCATATTGGAAAGGAGAGACAAAGTTATCATTATTTACAGATGATAAAATTGTAGCTCTAGATGAATAATCAGCTAAAAGAATAAAATAAAAAAGATTTGAAAGATAATCAGATCTGATCAAAACATACAAAATGTAATCAATTTCCATAGACATAATAGCAAGATAGAAAATTAAACTGAAAAAGCAAATATCCCAATCAAAATAGCAACAAAATGTGCCATACCAGAAACTTAAATATAAAACCAAAGTAATTGAAGCATACAGTATAGGAGAAAGAATAGATGGATAAATTTATAGAGCAAAATAGTCAAGACATAGACCTATATATAGAGAGAAATTTGGGAGTTCAAAAGTTATTGTTTAAAATAGCTAGAGAAAGTTTGGATACTCAAAAAGATGGTGTGAAGATAATTGGTAAAATGTTTTTAAAGTACCATCCACAACATAAATTCCAGTTGAAGAGTTAAATCTAAAAGATTAAACCATGTGAGTGACCAAAAGAAAATACAACATTATACCAGGACACAAACTGTAATCAAAAGACTAAAAACTGTGGCTACATAAAATTATTTGGAGAAAAAGATGCCATAAACAAAGTTGAAAGTGAAATGATAAATTTAGAAATACAAGTGAAATCCATGACAAAGTGTTATCACTTATAAAGAATATCTAAAAATTAGTATAGATATAAATGAGCAGATGTAGTTTAAATTAATACATGACAAATGTAAGCTTGGTTGAATCGATGTTCTTTAGGATTCACCTTTTACATTCAAAAACTTATGAAAGTATCAATAGAATCCAGTTGCTCAAGTTATTCTTTAAATTAAAAAAAAAAGTATCAGGAAAGTTTTTTTTAAAGAAAGGATGACTTGAGTGAATTTGATTCCCAAAGTATAGGGATTGTATTTGTTTTAATTAAAGCCTTTTTCATGGTACCTAGCAGACTGCCTTACACAGATGTGTGTTTAATGATGATGATGCAGTCTATAATAATGTTCACACAATATGTGAAATATTTTGTAATCATGTGGACTTCTTTATGACAGCAAACATGACTGATTAGATCAATATCATTTGCATTTTATTATGGGCTTGATGGGTTTTTTTTTCTTCTCTTCTAACATTTTAATGATGTCTTAGTATGCTAAAAGAATATTAGCAGAATTACGGCAATTTTTTCTTATTATGTCCTTTCTGGGATTCTTTGGACAGAAAAAGTGGTAAGGTCTTATGAGTTGTTACTATATAAATAATTCAAGTACCTATTGCTTTGGAAATATTGTTCTATAATTTTATCCCAACTAGAGTGCAGGCTACTTTTTGGCAAAAGATTTGATTTCTACTTTGTTTCCTGGTGTTATTTACACCAGGTAGGTGCTTATAAATTAACAATTTCAGCTAATATTTCTTTCAAGCACCTAATATATATGTCAGTATGTTAGGAACATGAGTACAAAGGTGACTAAGGCATAAGTCTTGCCTTCATGGAGCTCATAGTATAGTTAGGGAGACAATTAAAACAAGCAAATGCATTAGATTCAATACAGGTGCTTCAATAAGGAAAGTCCAGCTGCTATGGAAGCACATAATAGGGAGTACCAAGCTCACCTATTGTTATTCTAGCACAGCAGAATTGTTTCAATCCCTAGCAAACTACTTAAATTATTTATTGAATACCGACTATGTCCCAGTACAATGCTAGACACTCTTCATTTCATGTTCAAAATATATATATCTACACATCTATCTACATAGATATATATATTTTTTGAGAGGGGGGAGGAAGAGAAATTATAATTATTTCTAGTTTATGAGTGAGGAAGCTGTCAGATTGTTTAAAGAGTTTACTAAAGATGACATAGTGTAGGGGCACCTGGGTGGCTCAGTCATTTAAGCGTCTGCCTTCAGCTCCGGTCATGATCCTGGAGTCCTGGGATTGAGTCCCACATCAGGCTCCCTGCTCAAAGGGAAGTCTGCCCCTCTCTCTCCATCTGCATCTCTCCCCTGCTCATGCGTGCTCTCTCTCTCTCAAATAAATAAATTAAAAAAAAAAAGATGATATAGTGTAGTGGTTAAGACATGGCCTTAGAGTCGGACAATCTGGTGAATCTTGGCTCTGGCATCAATGAACTGAGTGGGCAAATTCCTTAATATCCTTGAGAATCAGGATTTTCCATCTGTAACAATGGAGATAATGATGAGTATAATTGGGTTAATATATATAAAAATAACTTAGTACAGTGCCAGCCACTCTGTAAAGGCTAAATAAATGGTAGCAAAAAATTTTAAAAATACGAAAAGACCACATAGTTTTTATTAATCCACCAAAACAGTTATTATTTATTTAATACCCAGTATGTATCAGCAGAAGCATCATGTCGATTATATACCATAAAAACAACCCTTATGGTACACAAGCTTTTCAGGGCTATGAAAATATCTGAGAGCTAAAAAAAACTTCATTGTGAGTTCCAAAAACTTAAAGAAAAAGAAAGAGAAAAGAAAACACATGATTCAATTTAAAATAGTAACTATTTTTATTAAATATTTGCAAAATATGATTGTTAATTTAACATTTCATTATATTTAAAAATAATTTCTAGGTCAGATTTCCTACTTTGGGAGAATGGTGAGTCTGCTTAATGACTGCCTAGAAGTCATAGCCCTTTGAGAATTATACCAGTTATTTATAGCTAAATAATTTTAAAAGCAGAATTATAAAATTATTTTAAAATATCATAGCAAAAAAGTTATATGAATTATGGGATGTGTGTTTATTTTAACATATTCAATACAAAGTGCAATAAGGTCTAGAGGAGTTAGAGTGAAGATGGTTGTATTTGTTAGGTGTTGGCCATATCAGGCTATCTAGTGTGTGATCTCAATCTTCAATGAACTCAGATTCTGGTAGAGAAATAGACACACAAATAATCACACTACAGGGTTATAAAGGATGTAGTCATGTTTTATACCAAGTGTAGTAGTGACAAAAAAGGAGGTAAGATCAATTATAAATAATTCAGAGAAAGATTCTTAGAGTTGGAAATGCTTCAAGTGGACCTTAGGCATGTACTGCAAGGAGTTAGGTGCACAAAGTTGGGGAAAGAGAAGGATATTTGCAATAACGCCCAGAACTGGGAAGTCAGGAAAGTCTGAAGGTGTGTTCGGAGAGTATGTAACTTCAGGAAGCATCTAGAAGGGGAGACATAGAAGATGAGTCTGCAAAGGCAGATGGAGGGCAGTGGATGAAGCACCTTTGGGAGTGGCTTTGTCCTGTGAGCAAAAGTAAAACTCTCATTGCTTTTTTAAAAAAGCAGATTTCTGATTCAGAAAAGCTGCTCTTTTGCATCTGTTAGGAAACACTGATCAAAACCAAAGAACCAAAAAATGAGTAGGGGGAGGAAACCAATATTTGTTGAAGACCTGCTCAGTGGAGCAGCATGCTAAGTCTCTCACACATGCTATCTCATTAACCCTCACAGCATGCCTGTGAGATGGATTTGACTTCCATTTTAACAAAGAGGAAGCCCAGGAAACATCAAGGAATTGTTCCAATGTCAGGCCATTAATAAATAGTGGATGTGAGTCAAGCACAGGTCCCTCTGATACCAAGTCACTGGTGTGGTATTTTCCTGTACCATGCTGCTTTTTCAAGGGATGGATCTTGAGGGCTCGAATTAAGGCAGTTGCAACAATGATGAAAAGAATGGACAGGTTTGAGAGACATTGAGAGGGCATGGTCTCCCAGATTTGGTGTCTGGATGTGGGGAATGAGGAAAGAGTTTGGGATGACTCCCAAATGTGGGAAAAACATGGAAGGAGATAGAGGAGGGATTTCAGAAAGCATAGCAGAAATGACGGGGAGGGTAAGCAGACCTAGCCAAGCAGTCTTTGAAGAGCATGTGGATTGAAAGTTAAGCCTTTGGGGGCTTGCATCTAGGCAGGGATGATGGAGATGAGAGGATGGTGATATTAATTGGCTTTAAGGTCTGACTTGTTATGATTTCTTAGCTTGAAAATAAATATAAATCTCAGAAGTGGGAATTTGGTTTGCTACTTAAAAAGAAAACCAAAAACACTTTCTAGCTCAGAGGAGTCTGACATTCCATTCATCACTGAGGTTATCTACAAAGTAGTTACTGAGGCAGGAAAGAATGGGCCCTCTCCCAGCACTCCAGCAGAACCAGACCTGAGCCAATGACTTCAGGAGCATCTTGGGTGTTCAGGGAGCCATGGAGATCTGAAAACTCAGTGTCTGGACACAGTCTTCCTCACTTGGCTAGGTATTGAGTGGCCATTGCTGAGTGGGAACAGGCACAGTAGAGAAACTCTGCTCAGACTCCTAAATTTATCTTCATGCGTCAGATTAGTGAAAGTTATTACATTAGAAAAAAGAGGAATACATCCTTTAAATTGGTTGTTACATTAAGGAATTTCAGTGTTCTCATCTATTGTTATAGACTAGAGCAGCCTCAAGCCTCATCTTAGAACTTGTTGGAAATGCAAATTCTTGGGTCCTACCCAAGGCCACTGGATTAGAGTTCAGTTGCTTTCTGGAGAGAAAAGACAGTAATATGCCCTCCTCAGAGCACTACCTGCCCCTCCTCTCTGTCGCTAACCCCCTGGCCCCCCCAGTTTCTGCTGAAAACTGAAGGATCATATTGCTTCTCTCAAATCTGGGAGATATTCAGAATGTGTCCAATACATTTTGTGATGTTATTCTTTAAAGTTAGAAAGAATGGAAAGGTAACAGATGTTAAGGTGGGAGAGGCTTTTCTTTCTTTTCTTTTTTTTTAAGATTTTATTTATTTATTTGACAGAGAGAGAGAGAGCATAAGAAGGGGGGGCGGCAGGCAGAGGGAGAGGGAGAAGCAGGCTTCCCGTGGAGCAGGGAGCCTGACGTGGGGCTCAATCCCAGGACCCCGGGATCATGACCTGAGCCGAAGGCAGACGCTTAACCGACTGAGCCACTCAGGCATCCCTGGGAGAGGCCTTTCTAAGCTATAAACCAGAACAAGTTATAAAATGAAATTATTGATAAATATGACCACAAAAAATTTTAAAACTCCTCAAAGTCAAACTCAGTAAATAAAATGCAAGTTATAAACTGAAAATTAGCTGTATCGTATGTGGCAGACAATAAGTCATCATGTATTTTATTTAAAAGAAAAGAAGCCCTTAGATAAGAGAGAAAAAGAGAACTACCCTAATAGAAAGAGGGCCATAGCCATGAAAAGGCAATTCACCAAAGATGAACTACAGAGACCAATGAATGCTTAACTGCAAGAGAAATCAGAAAAACAAATTAAAACAAGAAACCAATTTTCACCTACAATTTGGTTTTAAAAAAATTTTTTTTTAAAGATTTTATTTATTTGACAGAGAGAGAGACAGCCAGAGAGGGAACACAAGCAGGGGAAGCAGGAGAGGGAGAAGCAGGCTTCCCGCAGAGCGGAGAGCCTGATGTGGGGCTCGATCCCAGGACCCTGGGATCATGACCTGAGCCGAAGGCAGACGCTTACCGACTGAGCCACCCAGACGCCCCTGGTTTAAAAATTTTAACAATAAATACCTAATGTTGTTGACGGTATGGGAAAATAGACATTATCATAAACTGCTTTTAGAAATAGAAGCTGGTATAAATCTTTCTGGGGAACAATTTGGTGATGTATCAAAAGTCTTGAAAATATGCATGATCTTTGACCCATAAAGAGGATCACGTTGATCTGAAAAGAATTTATCCAAAGGAAATAGCCATATACACACACACAAAAATGTGTCTATAGAAACATTAGTCTTAGTGTGTTTATAAGAACAAAAACTGAAAACAACCTAAACTCCAACAATAAGATGTAGGTTTATTAGATAATATAGAGCATGTCTCTAAAATAAATTGCTCTACAGCTTTTAACAACTATGGTGTGGATGAATGTGTAATAAAATAAACTCATGTTTATAACATATTGTTAAATAAAAAGTCAACTAATAAAAGAATATGTGTAGTAGTATTCAAGTCTCATAAAAATATGCATGTGTATTTGTATATCTATCATATATAACTATAAGAATGAAGAAATAGGATGTCTTTGAAGGCAGCGATTTTGACTGTCTAATACACAACTTAGTATAGTATAGTAACTGGATACATAGCAGACACTCAACAATATTTTACTGTCAGAATGTTGACAGTCTTATTTCCTATTGATGAGCTTAAGGCACTTACATTTTTTTTCTTTATGTTTCCCTAGATTTTAAAAACTTTCTACAATAAATCTTATATTCCTTGTTGGGTCAGAGAAAGAATACACTCTAATTTTGAAAAAAAGTGTTGATGGATAAAATTCACTATCTATAGGCAGAACCTAAGAGCTAATGGGGCTCATGAAATTTATTTATTTATTTATTTATTTATTTATTTATTTATTTATTTTCTTATTTATTTATTTATAAAAGATTTTATTTATTTATTTGAGAGATAGAGAGAGGGAGAAGTAGACTCTCCACTGAGCAGAGAGCCCAACGTGGGGCTCAATCCCGGGACTTCGGGATCATGACCTAAGCCAAAGGCAGACGGTCAACTGACTGAGCCACCCAGGCATCCCTCATGAAATTTAAAACACCTAATTCACTCAAGTTGAACCAGGCAGTGTTGTAAGAAGGTTGACAAATGTGTGATTATGATTCAGGAAACAGTTCTACTAAACTGTTCTGTGTTGGACTACGATTTTAAAACTTTTCCACCAAGTGCCCTGAAAGAAAAATCTCAAGATTTTTACTTTAAGGATGAAATTTCTTTGAGGTTTTTCCTTCACAATTCATTCAAATTTTTCATTGTTTTTCAATAATATATCCAGTTCATTTCACATAAAAATATTTGGAATTGCTTACCATCGAGTAAGATTGATTCTTTGGAAAATTTTCCATGTTATTCTGTAGTTTACGTGCCTGCTGGTGCGCCTTGCTTACCTCAGGAGTATTGTTCAGGCAAGGGTGGGCACACAGCATTAGCAGGCAGGGTTAGCGGAGTCTGGTACAGTGGAGTCAGAGAGAAAATTTGTTGGCATGTGTTTACGAGAACCGTAGGTAGACTAATTGACATCAATATGCCATCTGCTTGGCAGGTATATCTCATCTCGGCAGTGAGGAATCTCACAGGGTGAGGATTAAATGAGATATAAAGTGTTGAGTACAATGCCTGACATGCAATAAGCTCCCACTAAATGCTAGCTGGTATTAATTATCATCACCAGAGAGAGTTTTCACACCCAGATGTCACTACCACTTACATTATCAAACTAATTACTGTTTCTCTGATTCAGTGTGTGCCAAGCCACTTTCTCCCGCAACTACCCGGGCAGATTTTTCCCACAGGGAGGGAATGATCAGAATAGCTTCATGCAGCCATATTTCTCTTTCGAAATTCATAAATGAGTCAGTCCTAAGATACTGGCCATCTTTTCACGAGCAACACAACCAAATTTCTTTACCCACGAAGCACGGGGATTTTATTGAGGTGTGGCTACCCCTAGAGGCATATCTGGACCACAACTCTTTCCTAATCAACAACGGTAGCTTATTTCCCTAACTACCATTGACAGCAGGATAATCTTCAGGTAGGTCCCACATTCCCTAAAACAAGATTTCAGGGCTCCTAGTAAATAATACATTTTATAATGTGATCCAGAAAATACCTACTCTTCTTAGCTTAATTAGCTAAAACCAGATATGGTAGGTGAACAGCCACTGTCTTGGGATTCACAGATGAAACTGATGGTGTCTCCCTGTTTAGTCCATATTTCCCTCCCTCCCGGTTTATTCTGATGCCCCATCTGAACTGCAGTGGTCCATGCCTTGTGCGTATTCTCCTCCTCCACCTACGAGCCCTGCCCAGCCTTTTGCTTATGCCTATAGGAACGGTTAGTCTTGCCTGGATTTTTCAGGACAATTTTAATATTTTATTCTATGATCCCTGGCTTTGGTTTAGAATATATGTTCTTTGGACCAAGTCCTCCTGTTTGCCTTGACCCCTTAAGTGCTGACCTCAGCTTCACCCAGAGGACTGGTAATGACTGAGGATGCTTTTCTCTGTGTTAAATGTCTCCCTTTACTCTTTTATTGTGCCAGGCACAGTTCTCGAGGCCACCACCTCTGACTTGCCCACGCTGTATCAATTCCAGCCCACCTCCGTCTCCCAAAGAGAACTGTCTCTGTCATTTCTAAGAGGGAGTTAGCCCTTTCACTTAGTTCTTACTGTGTGTGTGGGAGCTACTTTATGAATGACTGATGAATGCTTTCCTGGCAGTCACCAACTTTCTTCCTGATGTTCTTTTCTCATCCGGATGATCGCTTCCTTGTAGACACAGAAAAAATAATTTCTGGAGTCAGAGGACTGTGGGCCCAAAGCCTCATTCTGCCCCTTATTGGCCTTGTGAGATTGAACAGCATTTCCTCATTTGTGACCTCATAAGGGTTTTGTAAAGATGAAATAAAATAAATAAAATCTTATACTATTTAAATGCTTGCTGAAGCATCTAACAAATAGTAGGTGGTGAATAAGTGTGAATCCATTCCACTCCCTGTTTTACTTATTTTTTTAGTTAGTAATGCATAAAGAGAAGATACAGTGTGGTAACATGGTAATGTTAGCGTGTCTTAAACACACTGTGCTAAAAACTTCATGTACCTTATCTGATCTAAACTTAGAACAGTTCAATAGGGTTTCTTTTTTTTTTTTAAGATTTTATTTATTTATTTGAGAGAGAGAGAATGAGAGACAGAGAGCACAAGAGGGAAGAGGGTCAGAGGGAGAAGCAGACCCCCCGCTGAGCAGGGAGCCTGATGTGGGACTCGATCCCGGGACTCGAGGATCACGACCTGAGCCAAAGGCAGTCGCTTAACCAACTGAGCCACCCAGGCGCCCTCAATAGGGTTTCTTATCATTTTACAGATGAAGAAAGTTGAGGTCCAAGGAGATTAAGGAACATAGCCAAGGTCACAAAATTAGTAAGGTACAGAGCTGAATTTGAACCCTCTAACTAGAGGAATGTTCAAAATCCTGATCCCATTTATGGTGTAATATCCATGGAGGTGGGGTCAGACTTCTCTAGAGATTAGATCCAAATTGCTCATTGTATATACCTGTATAATTACATTTCTTGCCTCTCCCCAAGATGAGAATTCTAGGCTTCTTCCCATTATCTTCCATCCTCCATTAGGGGACATTTTCCATTGGGACCATTTGGGAAAATGTTTGGCGTGAAGTAGTTAGAAGCAGCAGCTAAAGTTCATTATAAAAAAACATTTGTGAATCTCCTGACCATCTTTTTCACTCACATTTTGCACAATTCTGCAGTTGTCAGTATTAAATGTTCTGAAAAATGGACTTAGCCCGGGGCCAAGCGAGTGGGGTCTTTGTGTGGGCATTTATTCCCAAGGCCATTAGGTTAGTACGTGCCTAACCGTAGTACATGTTTGTTCTGGATAATAGTGAGTGCTTTTCCAGCTGTTCCTCTTTCTATCCTCCTTCTTTGTTTCCCTACGGCTGGAGCTTTTGAGTTTTTAGTATTCATGATCTTTTTCAAGCTGTTAGACCAACCTAGAATTATCATTCTAGCATTTCAGAGGACTTGGCTTTGTCCATTTTCAGACTTACATTAAATACTGAAAGAACAGCCTGCTACAGAATACCCTTAGAAGAAAAAAAGAAAAAAGAAAAAAAAATATATATAGTCATTCATCATTGGAATTTAACACCTGGCAAAACATAGTTTTAATTACCTCCATTTAATACATGCATTTATACATTCTCTTCTTTCTATTAAATTTATTTTTTGACTATATAAAACATGTACATGATTCCAAAGCCAAAACTGTATAACGAGGTAGATCCAGAAAAGTCTGACTTTGCATCCTGTCTTCTCCACCTGTTCTCCCCCGCCCTTCAGAGGGAGCATGCTGCTTCACGAACTCCTGTAAGCTGAAAATACCCATGTACCCACCACCCAGATGCAGAAATAGAAAGCTTCTAGCATCCCAGAAATTGTCCTTTGCCCCTCTGACTCTACGCCACCCTTCTTCCCAGAGACAACAGTTCTGACTTCAGACACTATAGATTAATTTTGCCAGATGTAGGATTACATATAAGTGGAATAATACAGTCTGTATTCTTTTGTGTTACACTTTTTTCATTCAACAGTGTATTTATGAGATGCATCTACGTTGCTGTATAAAATAGAAGGGTTCACTCTTTTTCATTGCTGTTAATGTATTCTACCGTATTGCATATATAGCATATACCGTAATTTATCCATTCTACTGTTGATGGAGGTAAGGATTTCTAGTTTGGGGCTTTAACCAATAGTGCCTCTTAGAACATTCTCATATGTGTCTTTCCATGTATATATGTATTTCTGGTGGGTATATTCCCAGGAGTAGAATTGCTGGGTCATATGGCATGTGTGTGTGTTCAGGCTCTAGTAGATGTTGCCAAAGAGTTTCTATAAGTGCATGTTCCAATTTACGCTTCTTCCAGCAATGTATAAAAGTTTCATTTGTTCCTCATCCTTGCCAACACTTGATAATTTCTGTCTTAGTAATATTATCCCTTCTGGTAAGTGTCTCACTGTGCTTTTATTGTGCTTTCCCTGATGACTAATCATTTGTACTAGTTTCTGGCTTATTCTTCCATTATTTAGTTTTGCAAAAAAAGGAAAAATATATATATATATACATATACACTTTATCACACAAAGTGTAACACTATATATACTGTTTTCTGTTTTGCACATTGCTTTTTTCACTTAAATTATATATCCTGG
Source organism: Neomonachus schauinslandi (assembly GCF_002201575.2). Taxonomy (NCBI): domain Eukaryota; kingdom Metazoa; phylum Chordata; class Mammalia; order Carnivora; family Phocidae; genus Neomonachus; species Neomonachus schauinslandi. Next base: position 54,064,301 of record NC_058414.1, read on the forward strand.
GGATCTCTGTGTAATATAGTATAACAAGATCTTATTTCTTTTTACATCTGCCCTGTATTCAATTGTGTGGCTGTACCTTAGTTTATTCAATCAGTCCCTTATTGATGGACAGTTAGGTTGTTTCTAAACATTTCTTATAAATATGCTGCAATTAATAGTTTTGTGCATATGTCTTCATATGTTTGCTACTGTACCTTGGGATAGTCTTAGAGTTAGTGCGGCTGTTCAACAGTAAATGCATATGTAATTCTGTTAGATATTGACAAATTTCTCTCCATCAGGATTATGCCATTTTACATTCCCACAAGTGATCTGTGAAACATGCACCTATATTTTATGCAATAGACTTTCTCTCTTAGAATATTCATAGCCAGGATGTAAGACACTAACAAATTTTGTTGAAGTGAAGCATCTTTGAAAGTAAAATTTTTGATCTATAATGCTATAACCTCATAAGCATTTCAATATTCCTCAAATATGTATATATTTAAATTGAGTCCATGTGATGTGTATTCTTATATATTCATATAAAATATGGTTGTAGTGATAGCACATAAATCAAGAATCTTTTAGTCATGAGTTTAAGGAAAAAAAGTGAGGCATTTATTGATTCATATGACTGGCAAATCCAAAGGCAGTCCTGCTACCTTCAGGTACAGTGGGATCCAGGGACTCACACAATGGTGATAAGAATGCTACTCTCTGTCACCTCTTCTTTTCTCAGTGTTGGCTTCTTTATTGGCAGGCTTAGGGCTTGTTTCTCATTGCTTTTACAGCTTGCAATCTCACAAGGCAAGAGGACTTCTCTTGTCAAGCACTCATATCTCTCCCCCAACCTTCCGAAAGGATTCTGGCCCTGAATGAGTCGTGAACACTTGAACAGTTCTCCTATGTTAGAAGTGGGTGTGTAGGTGGGGCGGGGGGGGGGGTGTCTCTTGATTGACGGTACTGTCAGAGACAAACAGAATGAAGGAAGCTGAAGTACCCGAGGGAAAGGTGGTGGAGCAGCCCCCAAAGAACAGGAATCATCTGCAGCTGCAAATTCTGTTGTCTGGATACACTGTAATCAATTTCGCCCCTCACTGGTCTCCACCTTCACATTTAGGTTGTTTCCAGGTCTTGCTGGTATATATTATGTTGTGATAAATATTCTTATGTTCGACACTGTTATTTCTTTAGGGTATATCTCTGTAAGTGGGATTACTGAGTGCAAGGTTATAGATACTTGACATACATGGTCAAATCTTTACAAGGTGTTTGTAGTTGTCTACATTCTCAACAGTGGCTGATGAGGCTGCTGTTCTATCACACCCCAGGGAGTATTACGAATTTTAATTTGATAGGGGTTATCACATTGCTCCATTCTTAATTTGCACACAACAATAAATATCTGTTCTCTTGATAGCAGGTATTCGATATATGGCCCTTCACTTGATTAACGTTTCATATTTTTCTGTACACTTTCAAAAATGTCTACTTGTTCTTTTTCCAATTAAAAAATTATAAAAGGAGAATGTGTCTGTTAATTGCAAAAATGTCAGGTTTTTAGGTTTTCCCCTTTATACTTAGGATTTTTTAACTGCCCTGAGCAATTAGCTAGGTATGGCTTGTCACCAAGCGGTGGCTTTGGCGGGGGCGGGGGGGGGGCGCTGGTCATCATTTCTTCAGCTCTCCCATTATAGCTTCTGCAAATAACCATGCAATCGAAAGGCAGCATGCTTGCCACTGGAAAGGCAATCCCCTTATCCTTCTTCCAACCAGATTGTTACCCATAAACTCCTTTAATATAGAGATTCTGGAGCTGTCACCAACTTTGTTCATCACCATGGCTCTCAGGATGTAGACCCCGAACCAGCAGCATTAGAACCACCTAAGAACTTATTAGCAATGTAAATTCTCAGACTCCACCTCAGACCCACTATAGCAGTAATTTGGTGTAGAGTCTGGCAATCTGGACAGTGTGTGTTTGTGCGTGTGTGTGTGTAATTCAAGTAAAATACACATACATTAACTTTGCCATCTTAACCGTTTTCAAGTGTACAGTTCAATAGTGTTAAATACATTCACATTGTTGTGTAACCATCACTACCATACATTTCCAGAGCTCTTTTCATTATGTAAAACTGAAACTCTAAACCCACTGAACAACAACTCTCCATTTTATCTCTCCTCAGCCCCTGGTGGCCACCTTTCTACTTTCTGTCTCTGTGAATTGGACAGTTCCATGCCCTTCATATTCGTGGGATCTTACAGTATTTGTCTTTTTGTGATTGGCTTAGCATCATGCCCTCAAGGTTCATCCATGTGATAGCAGGTGTCAGAATTTCCTTCTTTTTTAAGACTGATTAATATTCCTTTGTATGTATATGCCACATTTTGTCTATCCATTCATGGATACTTGGGTTGCTTCCACCTGGCAAGATGTGTGTGTGTGTGTGTTTAAGATTTTATTTATTTATTAGAGAGATTGACTACTAAATTAACTTCATGACCTTGGGCAAATTATTTGAAGTCCTTGGGTCTCAGTTTATTCATCTTTAAAATTGGGTGTGTGTGGTGCCATGAGATGCCAAGGTGGATGACCTTTAAGGCTTCTGGCCGTTTGTGAATTCTGTTTCTTATGCTCTATTTGGGGGGGGGAAGGGTGATCTCACTTATTAATTCATTCAGCAATGTGTGTTGAGTCTGTGTAAGATGCTGTGCTGTAATTTTTCCATTACTTATTAAAAATCACTTTCCTTTTTCATTACTATAAAATAGCACTGCTAAATGTCAGGGAGAAAGTTTTCATAAATGGATCACTATAAAATTCATACCAAAAGAGTAAGCACTGTTTGGATCCTGGAATAGTTGGGATCAGGAATTGGATTCTCTCCTACCTTTCCAGAATTTCCAAGTTCCAAGAAGTGATCCTCAGAACACCTGTGGTTGGTGCTGAGCCATCCTGATGCCCCCGTGAAACATTCTTTGGTAACAGCTCTGCAAGTGTCTCCAGGCCTTTCCATTGATCAGCAATACTGTGCAAAAGGTTAAAATCATTTCAGAGGCATTTGGTTATTTTAAAATGTGGGTCTTTATAAACACATTCATCCCCAAGTGACAGAGAAATGGGACTAGCAGATGTTACTTCATTTTTCTTTTTACCTAGGGATTTCATGGTATCTGTTTTTCAATTTCCAATTAAGTATTAAATGCTTGTATAATTTAAGTGTTTCATTTAATTAAGCTTGAAAATGTATTTAAACTTTAGATCAGCCTAGATAACTTGAAAATAGAAACAATTGGAGCAATTCTGCTAGTTCAGACTTGATCTACAGTTCATTCCACTTTAAATGATTTAGGTGTTAATAAGTACTGTTCTGGAGGTTTCTGGGCAAGTCAACTCTAAATTGTTGAGTCTGTCCAGGCTACGTTTATATGAGTGAAGTTATCACATTCTATCTCTGCTTCCCATCATTTTAAAATTAGCCCATTTAGGGCGCCTGGGTGGCTCAGTTGGTTAAGCGACTGCCTTCGGCTCAGGTCATGATCCTGGAGTCCCGGGATCGAGTCCCGCATCGGGCTCCCTGCTCAGCGAGGAGACTGCTTCTCCCTCTGACCCTCTCCCCTCTCATGCTGTTTCTCTCTCTCTCTCTCAAGTAAATAAATAAAATCTTTAAAAAAAATAAATAAAATAAAATAAAATTAGCCCATTTGTTGGGCCTGAAATGGGTGAGGCATAAGTCTTTGCTTTAAATTACAAAGCAGTGCCAAGTCAGTAGCATGACATAGCTAAACAACGTTTTTATTATAGCAGAAGAGAGCTTGACATCCACAATAAATATATTCCTGAAAAGTTGTGTTTACGTACCTAGTTTGAACATCTTGCTACTTTCCGTTTTTATGGGTTATTGCTCTGCCACTTGAAATATAATTGAATCTAGCAGTTTTTATTTGGCACAAATGTATAAAATAGATTACTTATTGTTTGCTGTACTGAGTGATGTCTACAGAGTAGAATTAGGAGAGAAAAATGAAGTGTGGTTTACACGCACATCTACTCGGATGATCTTCCTCAGAGATGCTAAAGGCAAGATTTGACAATCACAGACAGATTTGTAAAGCATGAGACTTCCTTTTTAATGAATATGTGTTCCAAATGACATCTTTCCTTATGGGACTAGTAAACTTACACTCTAAATCATATGACTATGATAGTAATAGTAATTATTTGAGACATTTAGGAATGTGTTCTAGATGTGCATTACCTCCTGCAGAAGCCAAGCTGGTTACTTCTTTCTGCTTTTCTTCCCTTCCTGAGAGGCAGGCCCTGAGAGCCTTTATAGACCCAACACCAGGAGGTGAGAACTTACCCAAATCCTCTGTCCTCTCTTCTCCAACCCTGCCGTGTCGATGCAAGCTTTCATGAATATCTTTAACACGGCTTGTGCCCTTGCTGCCCACTAGTCTTCGTAACTTGGGATTTGTCCAAGTCTAGGCCATGCTCCGTGGACTAGAAGAGCAGAAGCCAGCCCTTCCGGGAATGCAGATTTCCACTATGTCACAGCCCTGCCTAAAATCCAAGCGGTACGCACCACCTTCAGGACATAGTTAAAATTTCTTAGCATGCCATAAAAGGCCGATTGTCACCTGGCCCCTCCTCCCCATCCAGCCTCATTTCCTACCACTTGCTCACCTGTTCCCTCCTTTGGTCTTCCCTGGATCACAGTTTTCAAGTTCACACCTGTTGTTCTTTCTGCTTGTGGCACACTTTTCTAGTTTTTCACTTGGCAGATGCAAACGAATCCTTCCCTTCTGATGGGAAGCTTCACTGATCTCCGTGCTGAGTTAGGTGCCTTCTCTCTCTGCTCCCACAGGGCCCTGCGCATAACGTTGTTATAACACCACTCCTGTTTATGCAACTATTCTTCTGTCTCTTCTATTAAACAAGGAGCCTTATCATTTCTGTAACCCCAGTCACTAAATCTCTCCCCTTACCTATTATGTCTCTAGAAATGACAGCAGTGCCTGATGCGTGGTTGTTTTTCAATAAAGACAGGTTGCAAGAACTAATTCATTCACTCATTCATTCATATTTTGGCCAATTTTATTTTTTAAAAAAAGCTCTGTTACCAGAGGACTTATTATCCTAGTAGCACTGTATCTTGGATTATGTGTTTCAAAATGATTCTGTGCTTAATTGGTACCACTTATAGGATTTCATATTAGCATTAATATCCTACAGCATCAGTTGGGCCACAATAATTTAACGGCATGGCAGCTTCTGCCAAAATGATGAGAACAGATTCTGGGACCTCAAGCAAATATTTCAGAAAGATCCACTGTATATTTAGTCACTTATGAAGCATTTCTCAAGGTCTATCTTTCCACAGATTCTCCTGCAGGATAGGAGCTGTTTGAACAGGATTTACATCTACACCGTGCTATTTAATGGTTAAGTCAAATCCTGCATGAATTGTTTGAAATATAGTCTTGTTTTCCAAAGAACTTGTACCTGTCATGTGTTCACATGAGCACTTCCTTCATTATTAGCTGGCAAGCAAGATGAAAAAGCCATTGAACCTAGGACTGCAAATACCAGCTTTGACTTTTGGGGGTGTGTGCTTAGAAAATAGATTTTTCTAGTGTGCAAATTAACTGTGCCCAAGGCTTATCTTTCTCTCTCTCTCTTTTTTTAAAGATTTTATTTATTTGACAGAGAGAAACACAGCGAGAGAGGGAACACAAGCAGGGGGAGTGGGAGAGGGAGAAGCAGGCTTCCCGCTGAGCAGGGAGCCGGATGCGGGGCTCGGTCCCAGGACCCTGGGACCATGACCTGAGCCGAAGGCAGACGCTTAATGACTGAGCGACCCAGGCGCCCCAGTATCTTTCTCTTTTTAAAGATTTCCCTTTGGCCACACAGCACTCAGTACTATACTAGCTCTTATACTGGAATAGCAGTTCTCAGAGCAATTTTACTCCTCAGGGTACATTTGGCAATGTTTGGAAACAGTTTTGGTTGCTGTAACTGGGGCGGAGAGTAGTGAATGATAATAGCGTTTAGTTTGTCGAGGCCAGAGATGCTGCTAAACCTTCTGCAGTGCACAGAATGGCTCCCCGCACACGAAGTTCTCCAGCCTGCAGTGTCCACAGCACCGAGACTGAGAAGCCTTGTACCAGGGCGAGACAAGGAAAGGTGCAACCAGAAGGTGGCAGTGAGTACTGGTGAGGCCTGGGGGTTGGTTTGTCTTTTGCGCTGTGCTGCTCCTTCCGAGGCACGCTCTCCATAGGCAGTTCACAACATGGTTGTTTGCCTCTTCAGGGCCAGCTGGAGGGTCTCTCTAGCTCCAGTCTGCTGAAGACTGAGCCTTATGGAACGTAACATAGTCACGGAAGTGATATTCATCACCTTTGCTGTGTTCTGTTGAGTAGAATCAAGTCATAGGTGCCACCTGCACCAGGTGGAGGGCGTTCTACAAAGGTGTGGACGCTCAGAGGCAGGAATCACAAGGACCACCCTAGAATCTGTTGGCACACCATGTTTTCACCATGATGGCAGGTGTGGGGTTCTGGGCTGCGTCACCCTGGTTAGGGCAGACGTGATGGAGCGGCCCGTGCTCTCGGCTGGTCGTCACATTCAGATGAGAGACGGGCAGACACACGGGTGCACAGCGGGTTCCAGGCAGTCCATGCCCAGCTCCTCTTCCCAACTGCTGACCAGCAGCTGGCCCAGGCCCCCCACCAGAGGCTGACTAGCGAGGCAACTGCTGCACAAAGGCCACACTTCCAGCACCCTTTCCTCGGCTCCCCTTCTTAGCCTGGACTCTGAGTTTCTCGGCCTGACTGGCGAATGGCCCCAACTCCACCACCAGCTCTTCATAACTGTGTGAGCTCAATTCTAGAAGTCCCTTCTTCCATACTACTCAAGGGACTGTTCTCCTCTTACCAAACACTGACTGATACAGATAACATCCCACATTATAGTCAGAAGAGGTAAGCATATCCTGTGCGCTAGGTGCTATGATCAGTAAAATCTAATCTGACAATATACTCCCACTAGAATGTAACCTCTCTGTTTTGTTTACTGATAAAACCCCAGGGTGGAGAATGGTACCTCACATATAGTGGACAGTCATAAATATTATCTTCATGAATAATGAATGATACTTCTATAATTTGGGTAATATACATAGGTATACATGTGTATATTTACATATACATATACATGCATTTGTGTGTGTGTGTGTGTGTGTAATCTCCTTTCTTATTGCTCATTTTAGCATTTAAACCCTTTGGTGTCTAACTTGGCCCCAACTATTTTCCTATTCAGAATATCTTTTGGGAAAAGCAGATTAGATTGTTATCTAAGTAGTGCACTGTGATTTCTTTTTTTAAAATTTTTATTTAAATTCCAATTAGTTAACATACAGTGTAATATTGGTTTCAGGTGTACAATATAGTGATTTAACACTTCCATACAACACCTGGTCCTCATCACAACAAGTGCCCTCCTAATCCCCACCACCTATTTAATCCATCCCCCCTCACCCACCTCCCTTCTGGTAACAATCAATTTGTTCTCTATAGTTAAGAGTCTGTTTCTTGTTTTTTTTCCCCCTAGGATCATTTGTTTTGTTTCTTAAATTCCACATAAGAGTGAAATCACATGGTATTTGTCTTTCTCAGACTTATTTCACTTAGCATTATACACTCTAGCTCCATCCATATCATTGCAAATGGCAAGATTTCATTCTTTTTATGGCTGAGCAATATTCCATTGTATGTATATACCACATCTTCTTTATCCATTCGTCAGTGGACATTTGGGCTCTTTCCATAATATGGCTATTGTTGATAATGTTGCCATAAATATTGGGGTGCATGTATCCCTTCGAATTAGTATTTTTGTATTCTTTGGGTAAATACCTAGTAGTTCAATTGCTACATCGTAGGGTAGTTCTATTTTTAGGTTTTTGAGGAACCTCCATACTGTTTTCCAGAGTGGCTGCACCAGTTTGCATTTCCACCAACAGTACAAGAGGGTTCCCCTTTCTCTACATCCTCGCCAACACCTGTTGTTTCTTATGTTGTTCATTTTAGCCATTCTGACAGGTGTGCAGTGATATCTCATTGTAGTTTTGATTTGCATTCCCTGATGATGAGTGATTTTGAGCATCTTTTCATGTGTCTGTTGGAGAAATTTTTAATTAGATTATTTGGGGGGGTGTTGAGTTTTGCAAGTTCTTTATATATTTTGGATACTAATAACCCTTTATTAGATATGTCATTTGCAAATATCTTCTCCCATTCCATAGGTTGCCTTTTAGTTTGTTGGTTGTTTCCTTCACTGTGCAGAAGCTTTTTATTTTGATGAGGTCCCAATAGTTTATTTTTGCTTTTGTTTCCCTTGCCTCAGGAGACATATCTAGTAAGAAGGTGCTATGGCCGGTGTGTCAAAGAGGTTACTGCCTGTGTTTTCCTCTAGGATTTTCATGGTTTCTGTCTCACATTTAGGTCTTTAATCCATTTTGAATTTATTTCTCTGTATGGTTTAAGAAAGTGGTCCAGTTTCATTCTTCTGCATGAGCTGTCCAGTTTTCCCAACACCATTTGTTGAAGAGACGGTCTTTCCTATTGACTGTCTTTCCTATTGGATATCCTTTCCTGCTTTGTTAAAGATTAATTGACCATATAGTTGTGTGTTCATTTCTGGGCTTTCTATTCTGTTCTATTGATCTCTGTGTCTATTTTTGTGTCATACACTGTGATTTCTAATGCCCAAAAAAAGTTCTCCAAATTTCCTACTGCCATCCAAACGGTATATGATGTGATATAACATCATATCATATATATTTGCCAATTTTCCTAGAAGATTATCTCTATCTATCCATCTATCTATTCATCTCCTAGGCAAATTGGTTTCTTAGTCAAAGATTATTGTCAGGGCCCTCAATGTATATATTTTTCATGTCTCCTCCAAAGCCCCCATCACACAGATGTTTATTCTGTCCCCTTTTTGCTATCTGTTCTCATCACCTCCCATGTCAGATGCTGAGTGCCTGTACCTTTAATGGTTAAAAATTATTATTATGCTTTTTTATACTTTAAAAACTATTTTTATTATACTTTACAGTTTTAAAGGATTTCACATGATAAATTTTTCAAAAATCAGTTGATTTATTATAAATTTAAAGTCAAACATTTTTCCTGTTTGTATTCAGTGTTATCTCAGTCTTTATAAAGAATTTTCTAGAACTGGTAAACAAGTAAGGGACATTAGGAGCCTTGGAGACTATCACCAGCTGCTATAAATCAGTGTACTACTTAAGTAGTAGTCTATCCTGCCTTCTCCATAGGACGTTCTGAATTGGAAAATAGTTAGGGGCCAAGTTAGGCACCAAAGGTATTTAAACACTAAAATGAGTAATAAGGAAGGGTATATAACATTTGTGCTATAATAAAATACATGAAGTTTGTAGAAAATGTAGAAAAATTAGGAAAGAAGGCTAATGCGTATATTTATAGATTTTGACCATAAGCACCATATGTAATGGGAAGGCATTAGCATATAACCTTGAGAGAGACCAAATTTCTGTGTACAGTGCCTTCTTAGGAAGAGTGTGCCTATTTTGGGGGCAGAAATTACCATTTGCCATTAATTTTTTTGTTGTTGTCTAAATTTAATAAAGTAATAATCTGGGAACATTATTAGAAGAGACCTTAGTGTTCACTTGGTCCCATCCTTTTATTTTGCAGCTGAAATAACTGGGGTCCAGAAAAATTAAGGACTTGTTCAGATCATGCTAATGAATAGGGTAGAATCTAGAAGCTGAAAAAGACTATCTCTAAACATTCTCATTGAGTCAAAATTCCTGAGGTGGCCTGTTCCATCTTTGATTAATTCATTAATTTGTAGCTTCTTTTAATTTTTGGAGCCCAATCATTAGAACTCAAGGATCTTATCTACTAATAAGAAAAACTGATCTTTTTTTGGTGGTTCTTTCTCTCTCATTGAGTAATGTATTTGGTATCAGTGGGTTTTATTTTAATTTTTTTGTGAGGGTATGCATTTTTCGACACTACAAGATCATATAACATTTTATAAGAACTCTATAACATCATTCCACTTCTCCTTATATACCTTGGTTTTTTTTCATGCAATAGTTGAAAGAAAACAAGAAAACCAACTCCTTTATAGTAGCATCAAAATATACTTAGAAATAAATTTAAGACAAGAAGTATACAACTTAAATGGTTGAAAACGGCAAAATACTGTTGAAATAAATTAAAGAAGACCTAAATAAGTGAAAAGACAGTCCATGTTCTTAGAGCAAAAGACTTAATATTGTTAAGATGGCAGTATTCCCAAATTGATCTACAGTTCTATATCATTCCTTCCACAATTCAAGACGACCTTTTGCAGAAATGAAAGCTGATCCTAAAATTCGCATGAAAATGCAAGGGACCCAGAATATCCAAAACAATCCTGAAAAAGGAGAACCAAATTGAAAAACTCACATTCCTTGATTTTAAAACTTAAACTTACTACAAAGCTACATAATCAAGACACTGTGGTACTGACATAATGATAGATATATAGATCAATGGAATCGAATTGAGAGTACTGACATAACCCCTCACACTTATGGTCAATTTGTTTTCAACAAGGGTACCAAGACAATCCAATGGTGAAAAACAGTCCTTTCAACAAATCGTTCTGGGAAAACTGGATATCCATATGTAAAAGGATGAAGTTGTACATCTTCCTTACACCATGTACAAAAATTAACTCAAAATGGATCAGAGACCTAAGGTCAGGTTAAAAAAATATAAAAAAAATTTAAAAAATATAAAAATATAAAGCTCTTAGAAAATTTAGGGGTAGGGGCAGTTGGGTGGCTCAGTCATTAAGTGTCTGCCTTCAGCTCAGGTCATGATCCCAGGGTGCTGGGATCGAGCCCTGCATTGGGCTCCCTGTTCAGTGGGAAGCCTGCCTCTCCCTCTCCCACTCCCCTGCTTGTATTCCCTCTCTCGCAGTCTCTCTCTGTCAAATAAATAAAATCTTAAAAAAACAACAAAAAAAGAAAATTTAGGGGAAAAACTTTTTGACCTTGAGTCAAGCAAAGTCTTCTTAAATATGACACCAAAAGCACAAGTGACAAAAGAAAAATAGATAAATTGGACTCCATCATAATTAAAATCTTTCATACTTCCAAGGATACCATCAAGAAAGTGAAAAGAATGGAAGAAAATATTTGCCAATAATGTAGCTGATAAGGGACTTGTATTCAGAATAAAGAACTCTTACATTTCAATAATACAAAAAAACCTACCAGATTGAATGATTGACAATGAATCTGAATAGATATTTCTCCCAAAAGAAGTGCAAATGGCCAATAAACAAATTAAAAGATATTCAACATTGTTAGCCATCAAGAGGAAAAACAATCAAAACCACAAGACACCACAGCATACTTACTAGGATGGCTATAATCAAAAGACAACCAACATCAAATGCTGGTGAGGGTGTAGAAAAATTGGAACTCTCTCATACAGTGCTGGTGGATGGTGTCACCACTTTGGAAAAGTCTGGAAGTTGCTCAAAAGGTTGAGCATAAAGTCACCATATTATCCAGTGATTCCACTCCTAGGTATATATCCAAGAGATATTAAAATCACATATCCATACAAAAATGTGTACACGAGTGTTCAGAGAAGCACTGTTCATAATAGCCAAAAAGTGGAATCACTCAACTGTCTATAAACTGATGAATGGACAAATATAATGTGGCATATCCATGCAGTGGAATATTATTCGACTATAAAAAGAATGAAGTACTGATACGTGCTACTACATGGACGGACCTTGAAACAGTATACTAAATGAAAGCAGCCAGGCACCACAAAAATCACATATTGTGATTCCATTTATATGAAATGCCCAGAACGGGCAAATCTATAGAGACAGAAAGTCAATTAATTGTTGCCTAGGGATGGGGGATTGGAGCTCAGTGAGGAATGGCTGCCAATCTATATAGGGTTGCCATGTGGGGTGATGAAAATGTTCTAAAATTTTAATGCGGTGATTGTTGCACAACTCTGTGAAAATACCAAAGACCTTCAAATACACAGATTATATATATTTTTATATTAAAAATTGATATACAGTAAAGTACAGTAAAAAAAATGTCCCCCAAACAACTGCTATGTGCTTCCTGGATAGTCGTATGAATATAAAGACAATAGGTCCCAACCCTTCCTGCCTTTGGAAATGCACAGTGTTGTGAGTAGATTCATAGCTTTATATGGGAGCCGTGGGTAAAGCCATATCCAAGGGTGACCTGTGGCTGCTGTGTCCCAGCAGACCTAGCAGTCTTTGGCCAAAGGTGAGTCAGACTCAACATTCACTTTGAAACATCTTACTTCCCTCCTTTACTCCTTCATCTGTACAATATTGAAATACAGGTTTCCCTCACAATCTGAAAGTTGGCTTAACACTTGCTTTTACAGAAGAACTACATCAGTGTCTTTTTTTTTGCTCATTGAAAGAAATCCCAAGAGGATTTTTGCTTTTATAAAATGGTAATTGCTTCTTCATTTTAGCCATTTTGGCCTATGAAAGGTTTCATAGGCACACTCCGCTTTTGGATAGTGGGGGAAACCTGTATATAAAGTGGCTAAGCTCATCATAAACTTTAAAAAAAAAAGAAAACCAACTAAAAAGCAATGCTGAAGTCCATGATTCTCAGCAGGTAAACCATGGGTAAAATTTTTGAAAAAGGAAGAATTTATTCTTTTATTCTGGCTTGTTTTCTTCACAGCTGAAGGCCTTTAGCCCCTTTTGATCAATTGTGACTTTAAACATTGAGTTGTGAACAGATTAAAAAGATTATTTTGTGATTATCCATCATTTAGATCTAAATTAAAAAACAGATCTATCACATTTGAACCCTGATCATTTCTAGTATTGCATGTACAATAATACTGTCTCATTCATTGTTACAGAAGTGTGTACTGAGCACAGTGCTGGAGTTAAAGATCCACTAGGGCCAAGATTAGGCCCAACCCTCACTCTCAGAGAACATCCAACTCAGTGTGGAAGACAGACTTTATAGAAGTCACTGTGAAGAGAACTTGCTAGATGCTATGGGAACAAAATCATCTTATGTGAGGAGGTAACTTTTACATTGAAAACTGAAGGTTGAGTAGTCAAGTGAAGGTATGAAGGAGGCGTGGGGGTGGTAAAAGTCCTGAGGTGGTGTTGGCTGGAGGGAAGAGTGTTGTAAGCAGAGGAAGAGAATGCAAGAAGGTTCTAGTGGAAAGAAGACTAAAAGCAGAACTTGATATATCTAGTTGTGAGGGTTGAGGAGAAAGGGTATAAGATGAGACCAATGAATTGGTCAGGCAAGGCTTTAAAGGCTGGGGTGAGAGGTTCAGGCTTTATTGTAGGGCCAATGGAAAACCATTGAAAAGTTTTAGGCAGTGGAGCTGTGATCAGATTTTTAAAGAGATCCCTGCGGCTGCTGTGTGAAAAACTTCTCAAATCTGCGTATCAGGACAAAAAAAATTTTTAAATTCAATTACACATCTTCATTACAAAATTTTCTTAATATTCAAAAGTCAGAGGAAGCTTAAGATCTTTTTGTGAGAAAAGACAAGTAAAACGCCATATTCAACTGATCCTATTTAATCACCGGGTTATTCAGGGACAAAGCATAGAAAGTTTGTTTTCAGCAGTATTTTTTCTCATTCCAGACATTTGAATTTTGAAACCCAATAAAAACATGAACAAAGACACTTTTTAATTTCTAGGACAAATACCACAAAAGCAAACAAATGGAGTATCAAAGATATTATTTGAAGCCCAGTGAGTAGAGTGGGCCATGGATGACAGAGTTTGTGGGTGTTGGTATGCTGAAAATTCAAGCACTTCTCTGTTGACTTTGAGATAAACTGAGCAGGACTTAGTGCCGAAGTCCTAGAGGATGTGAGACAACACCCCAGAAAATCACCAATTCTAGGCAAATGCAAAATTAGGGTCGTGTTAGAAGAGAAGATCAATTTCTCTGAGTGGTTGAAAGATGTTACTCCTGAATTCCAGTCTTTTAATTAATTCAATGACTACTTACTGAAAAGGTTATTTTGTGTAAGGAATGGTACCAAGTGCTAAGGGATATGGGCAATGATGAGGAGCAACCTTTGGCTGTCGACAGTTCACCTGTTCCACATAAGTAACTTCTTATTACAGATATTATACAAATATATTATACAAATATAATTTATTTGGAGGACTTAATAGAACAGATCTAATCTTATTCTCTTAAACAAAACAATATTCTTCATAAGTTATTTATATAACAATTAGTCTATAACTCCAGTAAGCTGCATTCTCAGAAATGAAATTTAAGACATATGGTATGAAAGATACATTCATCAGACAATGGGACAAATATTTGAAATCACAACCACCCATGGAAATTTTAGGATACCCTGTCATTTATCTGAATATCTGCATTATTAGCATTACAAAAGGACTCTGTTGTGATTTGTTAAAGACAGAGGTGACACATGTCCAGACATCCATCAATCATCCCAACACTTCCTGCATTCAAGAAACCAAGTGGCACATGCTATACGTGGAAACTGATTTTCACTTTCTTTTTCAATTTATGTTATCATTTTTAAATTTATTATTTTTTAGTAATCTCTATCCCCGGGGGCTTGAACTCATGACCCCGAGAGCAAGGGTCGCATGCTCCACCAACTGAGCCAGCCAGGCTCCCCTACAATTTATATTATTACTCCCATTCCATTGTAGTCTCTTTGGGAAGGGTTGGTTAATATTTGTGTTTGCTGCCAATCACATTCTGCTCCTTTCCTTACCTTTTCCTCATGTCTGAACTACAGTAAAGAAAAAGACAAGAAAAGGAGTTTCAACATTAAAAAAAAGGTTCACAGAATATATGACCTGTAGGGGTGACTGGGTGGCTCAGTGGTTCAGTGTCTGCCTTCAGCTCAAGTCATGATCTCAGGGTCCCCAGATCGAGTCCCACATCAGGCTCCCTGCTCAGCGGGGAGTCTGCTTCTCCCTCTGCCCCTCACCCCGCTCTTGTGTTCTTTCTCACTCTCTCTTTCTCTCAAATAAATAAATAAAATCTTAAAAAAAAAAAGAATATATGACCTGTAATCAACACTGTAATCATATATTTCTTTTTAAAATAAGATTTATAACTGACAAATGCCAAAAAACCCAGTCATTTGTATTTTTTCCTTGTATAAATTAAAGTTGAAGAATTAGTTGAAATGGTTAAGATTTAATAGAGAATAATTTCTTTAAAGTAAATGACTAAATCTTAACATTTATTCAAGATATTCATTTAATTCAAAGCATCCATTTTGATTAAACCTATTTCAACATTATTGGGCCTCCGTATCTTCCTGATTTGCAGAATTTTTTTTGGCTAAATGGGCATTTTAAAAGAAATTCCAGATTTATCAGATTAGGGTGCTGAGGCTAATTTCTTTTTGCTAGGAGTTAGGCTTTCATACGGAAAGGCCATTCCTTTTTTTTTTTCTTTTTAATAGCAAACACTTAGCAGGTATTTATTAGGTACCAGGCATGGCTTTAGATCTTGAAACACAAAGTTATAAAGTGGTTTTTGGTTTGAGAAGCTTCCTTTTTAGTGAGGGAGGTAGCATGCTAAAAGAAAAAAGAGAGAGAGAGAGCCAGTAAAGGTGTGGAAAGTGCTAACAGATAATGAAAGCAGAGTAGGAACTCTGAAGACAGCATCTTGAGGAGGTAACATTGAGCTGGAACCCTTACTGGAAAAAAAAGGAGCTTGTGAGGTGAAGGAGGAAAGGGGAAACATTTCAGGTAGAAGAAACAGTATGTGCAAAGGTTCATGAAAAGGCTTGGTGTCTTGGAGAATATTGGCCTGAGCACAGAGTTCCAAGGGTGAATGCACACAGTAAATAGTGTAAGACAGTAACGTGAAAAGTCACAACACCCCACTGGATTCTTCCAGACATGTTATGCATATTCAAATGATCTACCTACCTACCTATGTATGTACCCACCTACCTACTATCTATCAATCTATCTATCTATCGATCTATCTATGTATCTATCATCTATCATCCATCAATCCATCTTTCTCTTCAAGTGGTATCTCACTCTACATAACTATTCTGCAACCTACCTTTTCTTAATATGTCTTGAATACAATACAAATCAGCAGATGGAGATCTATTTCATTATTTTTAGCACCACATCCCACATGATATGGATGGATCCAAATTTATTTAATCATTCCTCTGTTGATGAACATTTAGGATGCTTGCAGTTCTTTGCTATTGCAAATGATGCTGCCTCAAACACCCCTAAGCATCTATGTGTATAACTTTAGGGAAATAGATCTGCAGGACAGATTGATGGTCTTGGAGTGCTGAAGATTTGACTGATACTGCAAATAGACACTAAGTTATAGGAGGGTAAGAAACCATATTATTGTTCTATTTCTTCTCTTCCACCTTGTGTGCTATTGTCATACAGTTTACTTGTGCTTCAACTCTTATCATTTTTGTTTAAACAGCTTAGATCTTTTGAAGAGATTTAAATAATGAAAACCGTCTTTTACATTTATCCACATAGTTCCCATTTTGGATCTCCTCATTCCATTGTACTTCAGTATGATATCATTTTCTGTCTGAGGACTTTCATAACTTTTCTTGTAGTTAATTAATTACTGCTGCTGCTGATTAATTCTTTTAGCTTTTGGATCTTCTGCATGTCTAAAACAGCCTTTAATTTGCTTTCATTTTTGAAGGGAGACTGGGTGGCTCAGTCGTTAAGCGTGGGCCTTCAGCTCAGGTCATGATCCCAGGGTCCTGGGCTCGAGCCCTGCATCGGGCTCCCTGCTCCACGGGAAGCCTGCTTCTCCCTCTCCCTCTCTCCCTGCTTGTGTTTCTTCTCTTGCTGTGTCTCTCTCTGTCAAATAAATAAATAAAATCTTAAAAAAAAAGGTATTTTCCGTGAGTATAGAGTTCTGGGTTAATAATATTTTTCTTTCAGTATTTTAGATATTCTTCTACTCAATTCCACTAGCATTTTTTCCCAGTGACATACCTGCTGTCAGACTAAATTTTCTTCTTCTGCATGGAACATATCTTCTTTCTCTGGCTGATATTAAGATTTTTTTCTTCATCAGTGGTTTTGAACAACTTTGTTATAATATGCCTTGTTGTAACTTTATTTATATTTCTTGTGTTTGGGGTTAGTTGGCATTCTTAGATCTGTGGGTTTATAGTTTTCATCAAATTTGAACAAGTTTTGATCATTGTTCCAACAAATATTTTCCTGCCTCTCACCACTCCTTGGTGGACTCCAATCTCATGTATATTTGGCCTCTTAAAGTTGTCCCACAGTTCTCTAATGCTCTGTTTATTTTTCTGATTCTCTTTTCTCTCAGTATACTTGAGAGTTTTTATTGCTGTCTTCAAATTTACTAATATTTGTCTTCTGTGATGTCAAATTTCCTATTAATCTCAGTGTATTTTTTATTCCTACCTACTGTAGTCTTCATCTTCAAGTTTGATGTGGGTCTTTTCTTATGTCTTCTACGTCTCTAACTTTTTAAATATATAGAATATATTTGTATAATAACTGCTATATTGTCTTTAGTTCCCAAGTCTAACACATTACATTTTTTAAAAAAGATTTTACTTATTTATTTGAGAGAGAGAGAGAGAGAGCACAAGCAGGGGGAGGGGCAGAGGGAGAGGGAGAAACAGGCTTCCTGCTGAGCAGGGAGCCCGATGCGGGGCTCGATCCCAGGACCCTGAGATCATGACCTGAGCTGAAGTCAGATGCTTAACCGACTGAGCTGCCCAGGCGCCCCCAATACTATTACATTAATCAGCAATGTGATTAATTTATCTCCTCATTATGAGTTTTATTTTCTTTCTTTTTAATGTGCCTGTTCGATTTTTCACTGGAATCTAGTCATTGTGAATCTTACCTTGCTGGGTGCTGAATATTTTTGTACTCACATTGGGATTTGTTCTGGAATGCAGATAAATTACTTGGAAACAGTTTGATCCTTTGTGTCATTTAAGATTTGTTAGGTGGGACCAGAGCAATGTTCTTTCAAAGATGAATTGCCTACTAGTGAGGCAAGATTCTTTTGAGTATTCCGCCATGTCCTGTGAATCATGAGTTTTGTCATTGTGGCTGGTGGGACAGGCCCTAGGTGAGCGCCGGGCAGTGTCTACTTCAATCCTTCTGGGAGTTCTTTCCCTGGCCTCTGGTGCTTTTCTCACATGCATGTGCTAATCAGTACTCAGCTGAAGACTGAACAGGAACCTCCCTCTGCAGATTTCTGGGGTTCTCTCCAGAATGCAGCTTTTTCCTTCTCATTATTCTATCCTGCAAATTCTAGATGCCTTAGTCTCCCTGGACTCTCTCTCTGTTCCATCTTTTCAACTCAGGGAGCTCCCTAGTCTCTGCCTGAGTCCTCCTCCCTGTGCCAAAGCCTGGAAACTCTCTCTCAAGGCGGAAGCTGGACAATCATGTGGCTCACCTCATTTTTCTGCCCCACCTCTCAGGAATCACTCTCCCCATTGACTGATGTCTAGTGTCATGCAAATCGCTATTTTCTGCAGCTTGTTTAGTTTTCATTGTTTCATTGTGAGGACAAATCTGGTCATCATTAATCCATTTGGTTGGAAGCAGAAGTCAAGCCCACACTGAAACTTTACTTTTTTCAGGTCCTAGTCAGGTTGAAATATTCCCCACCCTCCCACCCCAATAGTTGTTAGTAACTTTAGTTTCTCCTAGCAATTGTCCATTATTGTTGCTCATTTTTATTGGAAATTTATTATTTTTTCTTATCACTTTGTTAGAGCACTTTATGTATCATTTCTTGGCCCACATTATTCAGTCTAGACAACGAGACAACAACTTGCCATTAGAAATTTATTTTGCTGTGAAAGCCTCACATGAGGGTTATATAAATCAGTGTTTGGTTTTTATTCTTTTCTTGGCCCTAATTCACTTGAAAGAGAGTACAATCCACTCTCATTGGACAGAGTGACTCACTACAGCACCAGCAATTCTCAAGAGAGAAAAAAACCACCCCCATCAACCTGCCCCCACTCAGAAGGTGTACCAGTTTTTCCGCAGGGGCTCAGGGAAATGCAGAGCTTGAACAAGCCCCTGAGGTGATTTTGATAAACCTGATTAAGGTGGTTGCCTCCTTTCTGTTAAGATACACTGATATAAACACCAATTATTAGAACCCAGGAAGGTAGCAATGGAGGTGTTTAAGCTATTTTCAGTATTTCTAAAAGCTTAATGAATTTTTAGTGTTTCTATATGTCTAAAGGCATTTATAGATGCGAAAGCTGATGGATAAATGTAAGTATCAATTCTTTGCTTTTACCTGGAATTATATCAGCTGAGTGTAGTAACACTGGCTACGTCCTGCTAATCAGAGACACGATGGGGAGGTAGATCTGTGTTACATAGCTGAGGAGTAGAAAATCAGGAACGAATTCATTTTATTTAACAAGGACAGTTTGTTTGATATTGTCTAATAGATATGACCTTTCAAAACATGCCATCCCCGGGACGCCTGGGTGGCTCAGTCGGTTAAGCGTCTGCCTTCGGCTCAGGTCATGATCCCAGGGTCCTGGGATCGAGTCCCGCATCGGGCTCCCTGCTCTGCGGGAAGCCTGCTTCTCCCTCTCCCACTCCCCTGGCTTGTGTTCCTGCTCTCGCTACGTCTCTCTCTGTCAAATAAATAAATAAAATCTTTAAAAAAAAATTAGGGGCGCCTGGGTGGCTCAGTCGTTAAGCGTCTGCCTTTGGCTCAGGTCATGATCCCAGGGTCCTGGGATCGAGTCCCGCATCGGGCTCCCTGCTCCGCGGGGAGCCTGCTTCTCCCTCTGCCTCTGCCTCTCTCTCTCTCTCTCATGAATAAATAAATAAAATGTTTAAAAAAAAAATGCCATCCCTGAAGGAAAATAATAAGTAAGTGTGTTCTTGTTGGTGACAAAGCTGAAAATTACTGTATAGGCCACATTCTTGGATTTCTTAAGCACAGAATTTTATCCAGAGTCACATTCTCCAACAATACAACTTTTGAGAAGCAAACCGAATTAGATGGAGGGAGAACCAAGGACAACCCTTTTCTTAAAAAGACGGGGGAAGTGGTTGTTTTCTGTTATTTCTTAGATTCTCTTTTTCTTACTTGCAAAGTCATGTCACACACAACCTGAATTTCATTCCTTTCCCAGACACTGGGTTCCAAATCTTCTTGCCAGAAAAAATCTCCACAGCCTTGCCCTGCTGGGCTTTTCAAAAGCATCTCACAAGCAGAGTGAAGCTTCTCACATTTCTAAAACATCTAAGTTGCAAAAAGTGGTCAAGCTTTTTTAGGTCTGGGGAACACATGTTTCGTATTAAATCTGTGTGTGTGTGCGGTAAAAGACACAAAATGAAAATCTGCCATTGTAACCATTTTAAAGTATACAATCCAGTGCCAGTCAGTACATTCACAACATTGTGCAATCATCACTACTATCTAGTTCCACAAATCAAAATCCCAAATGCAAACACTGTGTGTTATAAAGTTAAAAGATGGTTAAATGGTCACAGTAGAGAGGTTTTTAGAGAATCTCTGTAATTCTTCCCCTTTAAGAGGAAGGAGAGTTTTTTGTTTTGTTTTGTTTTTCAATTTGCAGCCACAATGTTCAGAGGCATCCCATCCAAAAACCTTTCTTGCCTTTCTCAAAATTGGAAATCAATCAGATGAAATAATTCTAATGAAAATAACTGGTTACAAATTAAAGTGTTAAAATACTCATATAAACACCAAATTGAATACAGTCCAATAATACTTTAAACACACTCATGCTCTGTTTTCTTTTCTTTTGGTAGAATGTCATTTTGAATTCTTGTATGGCCTCTTCAAAATCAAATCGCTGAGTGATGCTGTTGGAAACACTGTTGGTAAAGCACTTTTGGTCACGTTTTCCCTCTCTCAGGGAATGGAGCTGCTCATTAGACCAAGACAGAAACCTGAGTGATGGCTCCACCCATCGAGCCTCATTCATTTGACACAGATATTTATTGACTGTTTTTACCATGTACCAGGCATCAGCCAATGCTCATCAATACAGTGGAGAGTCAGACACATAAGAACCCTCAATTCTTCCCCCTCATTTACAGCTGATTTCCAGTTACTCTGAGCACTCAAGACTCAAATCCATCCTTTCTTTCTACCTCTTCATTTCAGACACACCTCTTAACTGTCTTCTTGCCATCATTCATTTATTTAATATACAGATCTTCCTCAACTTATGATGGGGTTCCCTCCTGATAAATCCATCAGACACTGAAAATACCATACGTCAAAATTACATTTAATACAGCTACCCCACCGACCATCACAGCTTAGCCTAGCTTACATTAAACATGCTCAGAACACTTACATTAGCCTACAGTTGAACAAAATAATCTAACACAAAGTCTGTGTTATAACAAAGTATTGAATAGCTCGGGTAATTTATTCAATAGTGTACTGAAAGGGAAAAACAGAATGGTTGTATACGTATAGAATGGTTGTAAGTGTGTCAGTAACGTCTACCCTTGTGATATGTAGCTGACTGGGAGATGTGGCTCACAGCTGCTGCCCAGCATTATGAGAGAGTATTCTACCATGGGGCCCCAAAAGATAAAAATTTAGAGTTTGAAGTATGTTGTCTACTGAATGTGTACTGCTGTTGCACCATTGTGAAGTAAAAAAAGTCCTAAGTCAGACCATTGTAAGTTGGGGACTTTCTGTATAATGAGTGAGTGATACACTGAGCCAGTATTGTGCTAGGTTATGGGGAACCATGACCAACGAGAGAGGTGGGAAGGAGGAGTTCAGTCTAGTGGGAAAGGCTGGGATTCAGTAAGCATCTTCAATAAAGTGAAATGAGAAGAGAGGTATGAGGTGTAATGAAAGCGTCCAGGGTATGGTGGTGAGCTTAATTTAGTCAAAGAGATAAAGTACCACATCCCTGAGATGAGTCCAGTATTCTAGGCAGGAAAAAAAGCCCCTTTGGAGTTCCAGGAACAAGTGGGAACAAGAGCTTGGTCCCTTGGAAGAACCAGAAGAAAACCCATCATGAGTGGAATTGCAAGATCCAAGGAAAGGGGTGCCTGGATGGTTGTTAGTTAGGCGTTGGACTCTTGATTTCAGCTCAGGTCATGATCTTGGGATTGTGGGATTGAGCCTGCTGGGCTCTGCAATGGTTGTGGAGCCTGCTTGGGATTCTCTCTTTGCACTTCCCTCCCCACTTGTGTTCTCTCTGCTCCACCCCCCCCCCCCCCCCCCCCCCCCACTTGGGTGTGCTCCTTGTCTCTCAAAAAAAAAAAAAAAGGAAATGACAAAGAAAAGAAAAGAAAAGAAAAGACCCAAGGAAGTAAAGATGGGCTGAAACTAGGTGGGAAACTTGGACCTGACTGAGCAAGGACTCATGAACCCTATTAAGGATTTTGGCTTTTTTGTAAGGACAACGGGTTGCCAAAGCAATGTTTCAGTGGAGAGTGACCTGATCTGATTTGCATTTTTAGTTGGCTGGTGAGAATGGATTGAGGGGTTTTGGGGAGGCCTGATGCATGGTACCAGAGAGAGATGATGGTGACTTGAATGTGGTGATAGGATGAAGAAATAGAGGAAAGGTTAGATTTCATTCCATCCCAAATCCATGTTCTAAACTGTGGATGGAGTGAATTTTCCAAATCACCAACATATCCTAGAGCTGCCCTGCTTAAAACTGTCCAATGATTCCTCATTACTTCCGGATGAACCATAAGCTCCTTGAAGTTTTAGGCCTTCCTGGACTAGTTTCAGTTTACTTCTCTGGAGGTCTTTTCACTTTCCACTATCCACAGTAAGCTTTAACCTTATTGGATTGTCTCGCTGTTCACTGAATGTTCCTTATGCTCTCTCGTACCAGATTCTCTCTTGGAGCGCCCTTGCACCCAACTCTGTGCTTAAGGTCTTGTCTTATTCATAACCCCCCTTCCCTGACTCTTCAAGACTGGGCAGTGTCCTTCTTCCATGTCCCCACAGTGTCCTGTCCTTCCTCTATAGTAGCGCTTTGTGTATTTTCTTATCTCTTTCCCAATACAGTGTAAGCTCTTAAGATCAAGGATCTGTCCACATTTGAATCACCAGCATAGAGCACAAGACTTGAATGTCATATAAGATCAATATGGAATGGATACGTGACTAAGTGA
Source organism: Neomonachus schauinslandi (assembly GCF_002201575.2). Lineage (NCBI taxonomy): Eukaryota > Metazoa > Chordata > Mammalia > Carnivora > Phocidae > Neomonachus > Neomonachus schauinslandi. The sequence continues at coordinate 54,087,570 of NC_058414.1, forward strand.
AGGAATAACAGCACTTTCAAAGACCTGTTATAATAATTAAACATGGAGTCTTCAAAAATTTTAGTAAGATCGCTTTGCCCATTTTCAGGGAATCCAAAGCTCAGGATCTATGGAAAGACATACTTAGTTTAGAACAGATCAGTTTTTAGTCAATTAAACTGCAAATATCTGTAACTCCAACATTGTTCTGCAGAGTGCTAATCTCCACGGTGATTTGGAATATTCACCAGAAATATTCAGGTATCAGATCAATGAGCAATTTTTTAATTCTTGTAAAAGTTAAAAGTTTAAATAAACATTGCTTGTATTATAAAGCAAAGAAAGATTATTTAAATCTGTAGTGGTTGAACATGTTCTACTGCCGACAGATTCCAGGAATTTTTCTGTTAATGGGGCGTTAAAACAAAAACTGGAGAGTCACATTTTATCACGTAAGACAATTAGGTAGGGGGAATCAGGGCAGAGAGGTTATAATTGGCCCAGCTATAGTTTTGGGAACAACCACAAGTGCCTTAAAGTTCTTAATGGTTTGCAACAACTTTGTTTTTTATAGGTCACTTGAAACAACACCTGGGGGACACCTGGGTGGCTCAGTCGTTAAGCGTCTGCCTTCGGCTCGGGTCATGATCCCAGCGGCCCAGGATCGAGCCCCGCACTGGGCTCCCTGCTCCGGGGGGAGCCTGCTTCTCCCTCTGCCTCTGCCTCTGCCTCTCTCTCTGTCTCTTATGAATAAATAAATAAAATCTTAAAAAAAAAAAACCCAAACCAAACAAACAAAAAAAAGAAACAACACCTAGATCCTTTTATGCAAAATGCTGGGTACTGAATCAGTGTCATTTAGATAGACTTTGAGTAACCTTCTATCAATACCCTGGAAGCTCCCCTCCTAATTCTATAAATTTCCATGGCAAGGGATCGGCCTGGTGCCAGGAGGTAGCAGAGGGCAAAAAAGGTACAAGTTCAGAAGCCTTGGGGTAATTTTTGACTCTTCTTTTTTCACAGCCCTCATTTAATCTATCAGGTATTCTGTTGGCTCTAACTTCAAAGTATATTCAGAGCACTATATATCACTTCTTACCTTTACCACTACCATCTGGGTCCAAGCCATCATAACCTTTCACTTGGATTATTGAGATTGCCTTCTAACTGTTCTCTCCACTTCCACCCTTCCTACTCATCCTTTCATAATCTATTCTCAACACAGCACTCAGAACAATCCTTTACAAATACAAGTCAGACCATATTACTCTTCTCACCCAAACCTCAATTGCTTCATCTCACTCAAAGTAAAAGCTAGAGACCCTAAAATGGTGTGGTAGCCAGCCTCCCAGATGGCTGTCATTGATCTTCACATCCTGATTTTCATGCCTTTATAATGCCTTTGCATGCAGAATCAGCATGTGACTTGCAAATTTAGGACTTAAGAGGCATTGCAGTTTCTGTCTCCTTCTCTTGGAGTGCTTGCTCTGAGGGAAGCCAGTGAACATGCAGAACCCTCCAGCAGCTCCCTGGAGAGAGCAAATAGAGAGGAACTGAGCATCCCAGGCAACAGCCAACACCAACTTGCTAGGTGTGTGCTAAGCCATCCTAAAAGTGGATTTTCCAGCCCCCAACAAGTCTTTGAATGACTGCAGTCCTAGCTGACATCTGACAGAACCTCATGAGACCTCCAAGCCAGAAGTGCCCAGCTGAACCATCCCGTATTCCTCATACATAGAAACTGCTGGGGGGAGGTAAGTAGTTATTGTTGTTTTAAGCCAGCAACTTTGGGGATGATTTGTTATGCAGCAAAAGATAACTAATACAAATTTCTCCCAGTGTGGACCCCTGTACCTTTGCAGCCTCCCCTGTAACTTCTCTTTCTCTGTTTCCTTCATTCAGCTTTGCCACATAGGCATGCTCTATTTTAGGATATTTCTTTGTACTTAACTTCCCTCTTCCTGGACCGTAGTATTCTCTGGTGTCCCCAGAGCTTGCTCCCTCATTTCCTTCAATCTCTGCTTCAATGGCCACTGCCTTGCAGTGTTTCTTCTCCTTTTTGCCCACCTCAATTTTTTTCATTAAACTTAACCACCATCCGACATACTACCTATTTACTTGTTTATTTGTATATTTTCTGACTTTTAGAAGGTAAACTCCTTGAGGACAGGAACTTTTTAAATGTTATTCTATATTGAGTCCCCAGTACCTATATATTGCCTGTTACTTAGAGACACTTAATGAATATTTGTTGGGAATATTAAATGCAGACAAGAATAAAGGGATGAGTGGGGGAAATAATATCACTTCAGAAGGGCCATAGAAAATTCTTACTATTTTTCTAGTAAGTAAACAAAAAAGTTTTTTTGTTTTTTGTTCTATCCCAATCCTGCCCCTACAGCCTAGGTATACTGGGGCCACATGCCAATTTCTTTCAGCTGTATATTTAAGTCAATAACACTGGTTTATTACCATAATTGTAACAATATTATAAAAATTGTTATCCTCAAAATGCTACTTGCAAAAAATGTTCTGTGGCTAAATAACACTTGGAAACACAATGAATCACCCTCTTCTAGCAGAATCACAGTGTTCACTGGCATATAAAAGGTACATAGAAGTCCTGTAACAAAGGAACGTATTTACTTTATTTCTCAGTATTTCCCAAATTTACTTGCCTAAAGAATACTTTCTTCTTAATATGGAACTGGAGATCTAATTTCCAGCCAATATTCATTGCGTTCTTCCCACGTCAGGTTGTATACCTTTCATATCTTCTCTATAACCCTATGAGGTAACTATTACTACGATCATCCCCATTTTACAGATGATAAACTGAGGCACAGAGAGATTAAATACATTGCTCAAGGTGACACAGTTAAGTGGCAGGGACGGGATTCACAGCCAGATGTTGGTGTGACCACTACTGTGAATAAGTTTGAGTTCCTTAACTACTGATACTACTTTGAAGGTTTACCCTTCCTACCAACACTAATGGCAGTCATTAACCTTGCCCTTCATTTACAGAGAACACATCTCAGTATGCTTTTCTCTATAAAAAGGAATTTGTGCCATTCCCCTACTAAGCCTATTCTCAAATACTTTGATTACTGATAAGAACTTACTATGTTTCTAAATTTAATGTGGTTTAACAGGAGAATGTCTCTAGCTAAAGAGATCTCACCCAGTGGCAGAAATTCACAGGATACCAGAATATGGAAGATTATCTGGCCTTTGGGCCCAGAGTCCGTGTAGATTGATGGTTCTCTAAGTGTAGTCTCCAGAGCATCAGCATTAGCATCACTGGGGACCTCCACAGAAATACACATTCTTAGCCCTACCTTGGGCTTATGGAATCAGGAATGGTGTGGCTGGGGCCTAGCAATAAGTGGCTTAATAAGCCTTCCCGGTGACTCACACTGTCAAGTTTCAGGTGGTTCTTCTGTGCACCTGTGTGTAATTCAGCCCTGTTAAAATGAGAGGAGGGGTCAGCATTCTCTTCTCTCATGTGTGTTTGTGCCCGAATATACTAACTGGTGAATTTAATGGGATTTTATTGAATCTTTAAAATATATTTAGTCATATATCCAGTCTATTTTGTGTAAGTGATTTTCTCAGGTGGCAAAATAAAAAGAAACACGTTGAAATTTCCTTGGCTTTTAAACAGAATCTATTTAAGGTAACAGATAAAGGGTCTTCTTTAGAATCCAAAAGAAACACATTTAATTCATGGTTCAACTTTATTACAGCTAATAAGGTAGTTATGTTTCCTCTGTCTGGCAAAGTGATAATTGCCTTTTAATATCTTGCTTTCCTGTGTTGTGAAACACTCAAAAGAATGTGCACCATAAAACATACAGTGGTATTCCAGAGCTGACTGGACTGGCTAGCGGGAGCTGCTTGCCTACATGTCATCCTATCTCCGCCCACAGTGGTATCACACTGGTAGCTTGAAATCACCAATAGTGGGAGTATTTACACCATGGAAACTGGCAAATATTACAAAGCAGGACTGCTTTTTTTTTTTATTCAGAGAGCCAACTGTTAAAAGATTTACCAGCATACTACTGAAAACGTGTAAAAGAATGCTCATTGAAGCCTTATTTGTGATAGAAAAAAATAGGAATAAGTGATTATTTAGAGAGGACTACTGAATTCAAAAGAACACTATGCAGCCATTAAAAAAAGAATCAGGTATGTTATCAAAAGACATTATTTTTGAGTGAGAAAAAATTGCAGAATAATATGTATAGAATGATGCTATCTTTTGTAAAATGTAAATAAATATATATGTGTGTGTGTATATATATATATACATATGTTATATGTTACCTGTGATCATGTTACCCTTACTAAGTAAGAACTAGGGAGGCAGAACATCAGGGGTTTTTCACTATCTATTTTATATATCTCTATAATGCCTGGGTTTTTACAAAATATATGCACTACACGCATATATAACCTTTGTGATGAACAATTTTTGTTTTTGTGTGATAAATATTTAAAAACCACAATTTTTGATGGAGTGATTATTGTTTGTAAGTGCTTGTCTTTGGCCCTCCCACTAGATGGTGAATTGCTCAAGGACAGGACTCTGTTTTTTACTTCTTCCTGCCTCCCACACTATCTGGGTATACAGAAAGGACCCAGTAAGTGCAACTTGCTAAATGGAAAGATAGATAAATCATTAATATTTGCAATAAAGTTGTTTGGGTAGCTCTGCACAGCTCCTTTGCAGAATAAGTCATTTTTACATAGTGTAGTACCAGCTGGGGATGTAAGACTCAGAAAGACAGATCTAACTGGTGAATGGAGATTGATGGGACTTCATCAGAGGAGCCCCTGACAAGAGCCGCAAGACTTTGGCTTGCTTCAGTGGGCAAGGAGGAGCTCTGGTGTGTTCTTGAATCGGACCCAAAGCAGAAAGAGGTCATCATTAGGTAATGAAATGGTGAGGAGTGGGGAGACTGGAGGCAGGGTGATGGGCAGGGTGAAACACGGCGCTGGTGGCTGTAGAGACATGAGGTGGAGAGTACTTGGACTATGGCTGGCATGGTACCCACCCCCCTCCTTTTATACTTATAGAGAAAAGGTGCATTTTGGGGAACTTTCAAAGGGAAGAAATTAAACTGTGGTGACTGAATAAATAGGGAGGAGAGAAAAAAAAATGACAGATGATCCTGAGATTTTTGGCCTGGGCATCCACACATGGTCAAGAAATGCAGCAATTGGAAGGAAAAGCAGTTCTGGAAGATGAAACAATACATGTTGCTTGGATGCACTGAGCTGTAGACGAGTTAGGGGCATACAGGTAGGCCTGGTGAATTTAAGCCAATGGCGATAATCCCTCACTTTTTTCACCCCCTTGAAAATTACTGGTTTAGGGTTGGGCATACTGGTTGTATGCATTCTGAATTAATGTGAGATAAAGGAAGAACCCTCCTCACTTTTGAGAGACAGAACCATGGAAATCCAGCCTCCTCCACTGGATATAAAGGAGGAAGAGGGCATCTCTGATTGTTATCACTGTGCTCCAATGAGTATGAGAGGGTCAGATTTGGGAAGAGTCATTATGGATTGTGGAGCAGTGTCCCTTGGTGACAACACTGACCTGCTGGGTCAATTGACCCTGATGCCTCTTCTGCTACTAGAATTTCTACTTTTAAGTCATACGTTGCCACCCTGTTTAAGGCAGTTGGGTTTTCTGTTGCTTGCAGCTGAAGTCATCCTGATTGATACATGTGGGCTGCAGATCCAGGTTTGATCCCAGCTCTAGCTTTGTGTCCCCTATAATGGTCTTGGCCCTGCTCTCTGTGTGTTTGCTTTGTTCCCTGGTGATAGGTATCCTAGTCAAGATTCTCCACAGAAACAAAATCAATGGGAGATCTATCAACCTCTTCATCCTTATATCTACCTCTATCTTTCTGTATATAGATATCTCTATATCTATCTGTCTATCTGTCTATCATCTATCAAAAGAATTTATTTTAAGGATTTGTAGGGACTGGCAAGTCCAAAATTTGCATGACAGGCTAGCAAGCTGGAGACCCGGGGAAGAGGTGATGTTGCAGTCTTGAATTCAAAGACAGTCCTTCCTCTCTGGGATATCTCAGTCTTTTCTGTTAAGGCCTTCAATTAATTGGGTGAGGCGCATCTGTATTACGAAGGGTAATCCGTTTCACTCAAGGTCCACTGATTTAAAGGTTTATCACATCTGAAAAATACATTCACAGCAATATACAGACAGATGTTTGATCAAGCAACTGGGCACTAGTCTTGCCACATTGACACCTACACTTAACCATGTGAGTAGCAATCTGGCTTGCAGCAGTGTCCCTTCCTCATCAGGAATTAGACCATCTCTGTCCCAATTTTCCAAGAAAGCCTTCCGAATTTCCCTTAGATTATACTGGTTTAGGTCACATGCCAACATTTAAACCAATCACTGTGGCCCTGGTCAAATGTGATGATTGTCTTAAGAGAGTCAGGGACCACCTATGGCTAGCCCAGAAGTACAAGGACTGCATGGTGGAATGATAGGTAACTACATGGAAAATGGGCTTACTGACTGGAGGGGAATGAGATGTGGATGCTGGATAAACAGCCACAGGTGTCCACTATACTGACCAAACACGAAGAGGAAAGATCCATCAATCATAATGCCAGCTTAGTTGTTTAGGGCAAAAATAGAAACGTAAACCAGACTAGAAAGCTTGTGTCAGCTAATCAGTACATTTTATGCTCATAAGAAAGATTCACAGGAAGACAAATTGTGATCAGAAAGTTGCTTGGTGAGCATGGAATCCAATTTAATCCAATTCATTGCAAACAAATATTTATTGAATGTGTACTAGGCAGGATGAAATCAACAGCTGATGTCCTGAGTTATGATAGACTAATATCCTCATTTATACTGTTGGGCTGCACCTCCAAGTCTGGAAGCTCGTACTAAAGACATACTGCCAAATGCTCACTTTCTGCTCTTACTGTTTTAGCCCCCAGGGTGACATGCTCTGGTAGCAATGTAGTCTTTCTTCAGACTGGGTGTAATACATGTGCAAAGATTTCAACTTTTGTGTATTGCAATCACCTTTATTGATTAGGATTTATAGGACTCCCCAGTCATTCCTCATACATTTCAAAACCTTGACATCAAGTTGTAGAGGCACTTTGTGGCCCCAAAGAGATTCTTCCCTGTGACTGTCGTAACGGTTAACCTCCCAGCTGATTCTAAGCACAGGACCCAGAGTGAATCTTGTTTTATTCTTAACAGATTATTTTAGAATAGTCTTAAGTTTATAGCAAAATTGAGTGGAAGGTACAGAGATTTCCTACGTACCCCCTGCCTCCTCACACACATAGCCTACCCCACTACCCACCTCCCTGCCCCCCAACCACCACCACCAGGGTGGTACATTTGTTACAACTGATGAACCTACAATGACACATTATTCTCATCTGAAGTCCAGAGTTCAATTAGTGTTTACTCTTGGGGTTGTGTGTTCTGTGGATTTGGAAAGATTTACAGTGGAGTGTATCTAACACTACAGTATCATACAGAGTAGTTTCACTCTCCTAGAAATCCACCATGCTCTGCCTATTTATCCCCTTCTTGCCCCCTAATCCCTGGCAACCATTGATCTTTCTATTGTCTCCATAGTTTTGCTTTCCCCAGGATGTCATGCGGTTGTTATCATACAGAAGGCAGCCTTTTCACACTGGCTCCTGTCACTTAGTCATAAGCATTTAAGCTTCCTCCATGTCTTTTCATGACTTGAGAGCTCATGTCTTTCTGGTGCGGCATAATTTTCCATTGTCTGGATGTGTTTATTAATCCATTTATTAATCCATTCACCTGCTGAAGGACATCTTCGTTGGCTTTCAGGTTTTGGCAATTATGAATACAGTGCTATAAACATCCATGTGCAGGTTTTTGTGTGGACATAAATTTTCAGCTCCTTTAGGTAAATACCAATGAGTGTGATTGCTGGATTATATTGTAAGAGTATTGTAAGAGTTTTGTAAGAAACTGCCAAACTGTCTTCCAAAGTGGCTGCACCATTTTGCATTCCCACCAGCAATGAATGAGAGTTCCTGTTGTTCCACATCTTTGTCAACATTTGGTGGTGTCAGTATTCCAGATTTTGGCCATTTTAATAGGTGTGTATGGTATCTCATTGTTGTTTTAATTTACATTTCTCTGATGACAAATGATATGGAGCCGGATTTATTCTTTAAAAACAAAATCAGATCCAGTCACTCTCTTGTGTAAAGGCTTTCAACTGCTTCCTGTTATCCTTCATATAAAATTCAACACTTATGCATAGCTTCGAGGCCCTTGGTTTCCCTTTACTTGCCCCTTGCAGCATTAGCAGCCATGCTTGTGTTATTTTCTCATCTCTTGGCTTTTGTCCATGCTGTGTGGTCTGCCTAGACCACTTCCTCCTCTTGATTTGTTTAACTCCTACTTACCCTTTAGGCGTTTGTTTAATTGTTACTTCCTCTGGGAAGCCTCTCTCACCACCTCGTCCCCTCTGGCTATTTGCTCCTGCTATGCTCCCCAACCCCTAGTTTCCATACAACGCCCACTCCAGCACTCAGCTCTTCATCTATGGTTCAAGTTCCCGCTAGAGTATAAGCTTCTTGAAAGTAGGGGTGTATTTGTGTTGCTTACATTTTACTGCCACTGTCCAGTTTGATACCTACTATAAAACGATATTCAATAACTATCTGTGGAACAGTGAAGGAAGTGAGTGAATAAAGAGATGAGTGACTCATCATTACTGATATATTTATTAAGTGCATATTCTGGGCAAGGTATGTGTCAGGCCACAGGAGGTACAGAAGTATTGGATTAGTTCCTCTGGATAACCTAATTAGTAAAATGGATGTCAAAAACATACAATTCACAGCAGAAGAGAGCCTATTTTATACGCGGAGTGTATCATGTCGATCAATCACATAGAAAAACCACGTAGAGGATTTCTCAACCTCCTCATCACAATTGACATTTTAGTCTGGATAACTGCCTTGTTTACTGTTGAAATATTCAGCAGCATCCCTGGCCTCTACCCACTAGACGCCAGTAGCACACCCCCGCCCCCAGTTTTGACAACCAGAAATGTCTCTAGCCACTGCCAAATGTCCCCAGGGTGGCAACATCACCCCTGTTCGAGAACCACGAATGCAGACAAGGATGGATTATGGTGTAGAGCAAGGATGGTGACTTCAGAGTTGGGGCAGGAGCTTGAGACTCACACAGTGCAGGGAATAGCTCTTCTGGTTATTTTATGTGGAGCCAAGAGTGTAAAGGAGGGAAGTAAATCTGAAGCCCGAGAGATGGGAGAAGGTACTAGATGGGTAATATGGAAGGAGGAGCGGGTTGGGGACAAAGGAAACAAGCCAGCATTCAAATCCGCTCAGTGGCTGTATGACTTCAGGCAAGTTACTAAATTTCAATTTCATCATCTGTAAAAGTGGGACAGTAATTATATCCACCTTATAGGGGTAGTGAGGGTTAGATGTGGTAATATATTAAAGTGCTGTCTCTCTGTCAAATAAATAAATAAAATCTTAAAAAAAAAAAAAACGGGAGGAGATAAACAAACCAAAAAAACCCCAAAAAAGTGCTTCATATGGTTCTGGGCTCAGAGCAAATGCAATGAATGCTAGCTACCACTATTAAGCTTTGAAAAAAATGATAGGAGACATTGAGAACTAAGTATGCAAACTTTAAAGATGTAATTAAAAATTGGAACTCTTTTAAAAAATTAAATTAATTCAGTCTAAATAAATCTAAATAAGCTTGGTAAAACTTAGTAAATTATTATCACAGAGAAAACACACTGGCATAAACATTACATAGCTATAAAAATCGATGTGTGAGAAAAGGGTTTCCAAAGTGAACCATGTGTTAAATGCTTGACTTGTCCTTTTCTAGTTTTTATCTAGAACATGGAGATTCCAGAAGTTCCAGGAAATGGCCTGCTTACACCTGCTTTGATTTTCAAGGTGGTTCAATGCCTACTAAATTTCACAGGATCACTGAAACCAATTAGGATGAGGGTTATATAATGCTGCTGCTGGGGATGCCCATCATCCGAATTCTAAGGGGCTGTGCTTGTGTCTTGGGCCACACTGTGGCTCCCATAGACCCCAGCACACATACATCCTTGCATGAGGTAGCTCTATAAATGTCTGTGGCATTTAATTAGATCGCCCTAATGAACTTCAAACAAGACTTCAGGTGACTTTGAATTAAACCAAACTGGCTCCCCCAACCTCTGGTGGCTCCTTGCCAAGGGGATGGAACATATTTCACATCTGCTGTGAAAGGAAAAAGGCTGCTGGCTTAGGCACAAGTCTTCTTTTGTGCTTCAGTAACAAGTTAAAAATCCATCTCCCAATGGTCCTGTGGTTCATTTGCTTCCCAGTGTTTGTTAGATGAATTTTGTGGTTGTGATTTGCATCATTTGTTTGTTATTTTAAGGTAGACCAAAGGACACCACTAAATGATTAATACGTGATAAAACCCAGATACAGGATGGCTGAAAACAAAAAACAAACTCTCAAATAATGGACTGTGTTTTCAGGATTTGTTTTAAAGAGCTGCTGAGATCCTCTTCTCTACGAGAAGGCCAAAAATACCAAGCTGAGATTTTTACCACAGTATTTTCTGAATCAATTCAAGCTCTGTCGATGAGTCAGTAAGTTTCTATTATGGGCTTCATAAAAATTCAATGCAGTCATGTAAACAATGAAGGTTTTTTTTTTATGAAAAGCAAATAAATATACTTTGATTGACTGCTAATTGCTTTGTAGAGGTTGGATAATTTCCTGTTCTAGGATTTCCCAAGTGTCTTTTATCCCTAGGAATGTTATTTTCAAGCAGAATAAATCCATCATATTTTTGAAATTCAGAGCTATAGAGAGAGAGAGAGAGGGAGTGAGGTTTTCAGAGGTTTCTAATTATGGCACTTGGAATACAGTCATGATAGAACGACGGTATAATTTTTTTACTCAGGGTTCACCACCTTAACTTCCCCTCCCAGGACTGACTTTGACTTCCTTGTGGCCAAAATCAACTTTCGAATCAGAAGTCCACAGCCATTTACTAATCATTTTTTTTTTTTTTTAAGCAAAAAGCCTTTGAATCATTTCTGAAGTAGTCTGCCTCTCACTAGGAACGTTGATTCCTTCCACTAACAGCAACCATCCCTGCACATTTCTGCTCCATCTGCTTCCAAACAATGACAGACAAGACAGTATGGCTTTCAGGCATGCTGATGACAAACAGCCAAAGACAGGTGACAATGAGCACCAGCTCAGGATGCTTTATCACTGAGGTTCTGAAATTATTCATCTCTGATTTACTCAGAAGGGAAATGAAATCTGTAGAGGGTGTTTTGGACTTAGAAGAAAGGTCTCTGCCTTCCCTGTGCTGTCTTGGAGAAAGCCACTCATTTGGGAAGGAGGCCGCCAGGAAAGGGAATTGAAAGCTAGAAGGGAGAAAAGTCCAAAGTATTTAATGAAAATGATATCACTCAATACACAGAGCATTTTTATTGGGCACAAGGTATAGGGAACTCAATTTCTGATGAGATACCTCTAAGGGACAAACATTTTGGGACACATGAGAGGCACTCAGTAGATATATCTGTTGAATGAATGAATAGCTGAACTGAACTGTGGCAAAATTCATCCAGCTTGGCTATTCTAATCTATAAAGTCAGGACACACAATGTGTTGTGCCAAGTTATGAAACACCTAGCAACTAATTGGTTAAAAATTATAAAATACTGGGCGCCTGGGTGGCTCAGTTGGTTAAGCGACTGCCTTCGGCTCAGGTCATGATCCTGGAGTCCCGGGATCGAGTCCCACATTGGGCTCCCTGCTCAGTGGGGAGTCTGCTTCTCCCTCTGACCCTCCTCCCTCTCATGCTCTCTCTCATTCTCTCTCTCGCAAATAAATAAAAAATCTTAAAAAAAAATTATAAAATACTGGGGTTCTGGAGTGATTTTTCTTCCCTATTTTAAAAAAGATATTGGAGCTGATTCAAGGTTATGTTTGTAATGAGATGTCTCCACTCTTCCATTGTCATGATTTCTTTTGATAGTTACTGATGTGCTGTTCTAATTGTGCTTACAAATGACTATGCAATGTGTGATCCAGCTACTTCTGTTTATTTTCTAATTTTACCCATGAATACATTTTTAACAGGCAAGAAGGCAAGGGCAGATGAAGGGCGTATGTAAAGCACATCTATATCTCCATTTCATGAGAGCAAGAACGAGGCTATGAACATATCCATTACTAATGACACAAGAGTTACAATCACTGAATCGATAGTAATCAAAACAGTACGGTAGTGGCACAAAAACGAACACATAGATCAATGGAACAGAATCAAAAGCAGAGCAATGAGGCAAGTAAAATTTGCAATAACATTCTTCATATTAATAACATTAAAATTGTATGCTTTATTTTCTATTTTCAACAATAGAAACACAGCATCTTTCTATTTGTTCTCTAGTGGTATTCATTGACTATTAATTTTAACTTGGGAGTGGAGGTCTCGAGAAAAATCGAGACTTGGAAAATGTTCAATTAAATAGTTTGATTAGGTATATTTACTATTGGAAGCCTTTAAATTACTGATTTCATTACTCGTATAGAAGTATCTTAAGAGAGGTTATGTTAACAATACAAGTGTGTGGCACTATTTACTTTATTTCACTGTAGAATCAGATTGGGGGGTATCGAAAATTGGGGATAGCTCAAACTGCTGTTTTTTATGCTTATCTCATATTACACCTGCCAGAGTGGGAAAAATAAGATTAAAGCCTCCTGAGAGGCAGTAAAGTCTAATAGTTAAGAGCAGAGGTTTTGGTGCCAGACTCCTGGGTTTAAATTCTGCCACTTGCTAGCTGTGGGACCTTGGACAAGTCACACACCTCTCTCTTCCTCAATTTCTGTATCTGCAAAGTAGGATCAAGAATACACCAATACAAGAAGAACAAGCTAGAGGTATCACAATCCCACAAATTTCAAACTATACAACAAAACTATAGTAATCAAAATAGTATGGTACTGGCACAAAAATAGACACATAGATCAATAGAACAGGATAGAGAGACCAGAAACAAACCCACACTTATACGGTCAACTCATCTATGATAAAAGAGGCAAGAATATACAATGGGGAAAAGACAGTCTCTTCAATAAATGGTGCTGGGAAAACTGGATAGCTACATGCAAAAGAATAAAACTGGACCACTTTCTTACATCACACACAACAATAAACTCAAAATGGATTAAAGACCTAAATGTAAGACCTGAACACATAAAACTAAAAGAAAACATGGGTAGTAAACTCTCAGACATTGGCCTCAGTAATACAGTTGACCCTTAAACAACATGGGTTTGAACTGCACGGACCCCCTTCTATGTGGAGTTTCTACAGGACAGCAATATTTTCTTTTCCTTAGCTTGTTTTATTTAAGAAAACAGTATATACTACATATACAAAACATATTTTGATTGACTATGTTATGAGTAAGGCTTTCAGTCAACAGTAGGCTATTAGTTAAATTTTTGAGGACAAAAGTTATACATGGATTTTTTATTGTCCAAGGGGTGGGTGCCCCTAACCCCCATGTTGTTCAAAGGTCAGCTGTATTTTTCTACATGTGTATCCCCAGGCAAAGGAAACAAAAGCAAAAACAAACAATTGGGACTACATCAACTAAAAAGCTGCTTCTGCACAGTGAAGGAAACCATCAACAAAACTAAAAGGCAACCAAATGAATGGGAGAAAATATTTACAAATGATATATCCAATAAGGAGTGAATATCCAAAATAGTAAAGAACTCATACAACTTAACACCAAAAAACACAATCCATTTAAAATGGGCAGAGAACCTGAACAGACAATTTTCCAAAGACATACAGATGGCCAACAAACACATGAAAAGATGCTCAACATCACTTATCATCAGGGAAATGCAAATCAAAACGTAATGCGATAATACCTCATGCCTGTCAGAATGACTAGTATGAAAAGGACGAGAAATAACAAGTGCTGGCAAGGATGTGGAGAAAAAGGAACTCTTGTGCGCCACTGGTGGGATTGTAAATTTGTGTAGTTGCTGTGGAAAACAGTATGGAGACAGAGGTTTCTCAACAAATTAAAAATAGAAATACCACATGATCTAGTAATTCCACTATTGGCTATTTATCCAAAGAAAACAAAAACACTAATTAGAAAAGATATATGCACCCCTCTGTTTTTTGCAGCATTATTTACAATAGGCAAGCTATGGAAACAACCCAATTGTCCACTGATAGATGAATGGATAAAGATGTGAGGGGTGTGTGTGTGCACACACACGTGTGTGTAAATGGAATATTACTCAGCCATAAAAGAGAATCAGATCTCACCACCTGTGACAACGTGGATAGACCTAGAAGGTATTATACTATGCGAAATAAGTCAGAGAAAGGGAAATACCATATGATCTTACTACATGTGGAATCTCAAAACACAAGTGACCAAACAAAGAGAAACAGATTCATAAATACAGAGAGCAAACTGGTAGCTGCCAGAGGAGGGGGGGGTGGGGGGATGGGTGAAATAGGTGAAGGGGATTAAGAGGTACAAACTCCTGGTTATAAAATAAGTAAGTCATAGGGTTGCAAAGTACAGGGGAATATAGTCAACAACATTGTAATAATATTGTATGGTGACAGATGGTAACTAAACTTATTGTGGTGGGCATTTTGCAATGTATGTAATTGTCTAAATACCATGTTGTACACCTGAAACTAATATAATATTGTATGTCAACTTTATTTCAATTAAAAATAAAAAATAAATCAATTTAAAAAAGAATGTACCAATACATGCAAAGCACTTAGAACACACGTGGCATTTAGCAGGTATTCAGTAAATAGAAACAAAAACTACCCAACTCAAATCTCTATCACTTGATATTCATCCAGTCATTTTTATTACAGACGTAAAAAAAATTCTGAGGTCTTTATTAACACATATAGCAACAAAAATCATTTCACAACTCAAGATATTTCTGAGTTAGACTCTACATGCAGGACCTCCGTCTACTCAGCTCCACAGAAATATCCTCTTTTGCTAATTCAGCACTACGGGAATATGTTTTTGGTAACAAGACAACTCCTATGCCCTCTCACCTCGTGAATCTTTTTTGCTGTAGGTCTGGATTAAGCATTACAACCCTTCAGTGAAAAGAAAATGGAACAGTGTGCTTTCCCTTTCAACTTCTTTTCCCTTAAAACCTCTCTGAATGACTCCCTGTCATCCCTATGGGAACATCAAATTCCTGGCAAATTAAGAAAAAAGAGTTATGTTCGTGGCTCCTTATTATCTGGCCAAATTGGTTTTAATTTTCTGTTGGCAAGAGTAGTGGTCTCAAGAGATTGCACAACTTGCTGTGTGTGAGCTGAATCCAGAATTAGGGGGGCACTGGTTTTCATCTTGGAGGTTTCAGCACTCAGGATATCATTCGGAGAGAACAAACAATTCTGCATTTGTCTTGGCGAAGGCAGAATAGCAATGTGAGGGAAATCGTCCGCTTCAGACAGACCCCAAGCTGAACGCAAGATGAGCCCATCTCACAAACACACACATGGAGTGCTAGCCACAGATGGTGGTCCCGTATAGGACTGCTTCCTGCTGGGCTGCTCGGCCTCAGCAGGCAGACATCCCTCCACCTTTCCGGGCAGGCCAGCATTTGGAAGGAGAAAGAGGCAGAATGGTGTGGAAACCCTTACAACATCCTAAGATTCAGTTCTGCTCGAGCCTGTCTCGCAGCAATTTGCAAACCAAAACATCTTCCCCAGAAGGGGACTCTTGTACTGCCTGGATTTTAAGTTCCCTGAATTGCTTGGTATAACTACTAAGCAATCAATATGCCCTGAGCTGAGATGTGGAAACATAAAGCCGTGAAGAATGCCGCCCGCATATTTCTTTCTGGAGGCGATGTCAGAGTCCGGCTCTACCCAGCCACTCTTCTGCCTCACATCTGTATTCTGTGTCCCTCTTGCACAAAGCCAGCTGTGTCGTGCTCTGCAAACCAGATCACCCTCACAGGCGCATCAGACCCACCTTCAGTGAGGTGGTGCTCTTCGAAAACATAAGCGCTTCTCATCCGGAGTGCCGTCGCTCAAGTTTACTGATCTGTAGGCAGAAACTGGACGGGTTTGGCCATCGCCAAAAAATGTGAACAGAGATGTTCATTTTTAAGTGTATCTGATCGTTCTCTGATGGAGCTGTCACCAGAGGGTCCATTTTCAGCTTGTTCTTTGAAAGCCATAGCAGCCTCAGCAGTCCCTCTTTGCTCTCTTCTGCCTCCCAAGACCGCGGAAAAGCGATTTGGAGCTTATCATGCCGTTTTCCCTGGACCACAGCCCCGGCAGGCTACTGAACAGAAATTCTTCATCTAGCCAGGCTAATTTACAAACATTGTGTTATTCTCTGCCTGAGGTCTTGTTTTCATCAGAACTTCTAGAAACCTACATTGTTTGCATCCAAGGTTTCATGTCCCTCTGCATTAAGAATGTCTTAATTTTTTTCCTCATTAATATTAAACATTGTTAATCTATTTCCAAAGTAGGGTAAGATCTAAGACTGTTCAGGCGTGGTTATTTAGTTCTTGAGCTCTGAGGCACAAACACTTGCAGGATGTTGACCCTAATGTGTCCCTGTTCAGAGAGGGGCTCTTAGCTGGGAAATCAGGCTTCTCTGACCTAGGATACCTTCCTGACAGAGATGCAAAGATACCAGCCTGGGCTTCAAAATGCTGCTCTCATCATTACATCACAATATCTAGTTTACCTGTCAGGGTGCTTTGGTACCTGTCAGTTAAAGGAATAAGGTATTTCAGACCATTCTAGTCCAAAGTTATTAAGATATTCTTACCCTAAAAAAAGATGCACTTTGGGGGTTGGCATCATGGTTGGTATCTGTACTTAAAGATTTAACAACACAGAAGACAAGTGCTTATGGTTTGATCTTCTGGTAAAATTCCTCGACATTTTCCAAGTCCTGGGTCTCCAGTAGGTTTCATAAAGGATTGTAGTTCAGACAATTGTGGCAGAGTTTCCAACAAAGAAAAACTGGTTCAATTCTATATGCACACTTCTATTTCTTTCATATGGAGGTTATGTCTCTTTTGCTTTGCTATGAAATGAAATGACTTCTGCACAATATTGCATCTGGAAGCTTAAGAAGCTAATAACCTGTTTCCATACCCGTGTGTTTTAGAATGATGAGCCAGGCAATGGATAAAATTGGACCAACTGCAGACCCGTTTCCAAATAATAAGCAATGTTTTACAAATTGTCTTCTAGAAGGAACCAAGCCCAAGGAGAATGTATTCAGAGCCTACATGAGAAGGTAGATCTTGAGTTTTGTATATTTTAAGACGTGTGAATGTTTTAAAGAGCAGATGGTTTTACTGTAAGATGATGTGAATCTGGGCTGGGCTGGAGAGAGAGCTGCAGGGTTGAAGCATCTAACATCCAATCTTTTCGCATAAAAACAAGTTCCAAAAATTAAGCCATTTGCGAATTTCACTCAGTGTTTGAGAGATTTACTGAAAAAAAAAAAATCAACCAAGGGGCTTGTTTCTTCTTTCATTTTTTTTCTCCCTTTGTAATCTCTCTAAGGACAAGAACAAGATAGAGACAGATGCGAGCAGACAGTGAGGAAGTCACTTGTGTTCTTTCTCTTGCTTCAGGTGCTTCTAAAGGGACATTTCGGAGTTAGCCTACTGATGCCAAGGTGGGCTCCAGCCAGAGTTGGACGTCTCGGTCATATAAGCTGCCTGCTGGGAAGCTCGCTTGTAATAGGTGCTTTTCTTTTACTGAAGCCATTGTTCCTCCCTCCCCCAACCCCTTGGCTGCATCCCTTCAGGGGATTTCCAAGCAATTTGAAGACTAACAAGAGCTGAAGGACTGCATAAAAGAATAAAGTTCTCAACAGAGGAAGAGAGGAAAAACAATCCCGTGCTCCTCCAAATTCAGACTCTTAGACCCTAATTCTGGCTCTGACAATGACTTGCTGTGGAAACCAAGCAAAGGAACTCAATTTCTTTCTGCTCCCTTTCTAATCTGAGAACAAGGGCTCAACTGGCTCAGAAGTTCCATCAAATACTGTGTGACTAATAAATGGTGCTTTGACATTTGATGTTACTTCCAGAGTATTAATCATGAGCCTGGATTTAAATGGTGTGCAAAGGGATGAAGCTGAGGACTTGTACCCAGGGACAGTTTAGGAAAAGGCACTGTGTGTGGAAAGCAAATCCAGAGTGTGCCTCCTGAATAGGATTGCTCTATATAATATAGGATACCTGGTTAAATTAGAATTTCACGTAATGACAAATATTTTCTTAGTACCAGTATGTCCCAAATATTGGTGGAACATACTTATCCTAAGAATTACTAATTCTAGAAATTATTTGGTGTTCATCTGGAATTCAAATTTAACTGGGTTTTTTATTTGCTAAATCTGGCAGGCAAAATCTACAACAGCGGTTTGGCCCAAAGGGTAGGAGGAGGAAGATGACAGAGACCAGGGGCTCTCCAATCAGAGGATTATTCTAAATTGAGAAGTCTGAAGTCAGGGTTGGGGATGAGTTCCTAGGACAATTAGGGCACTTCAGGCCTTCGTGTATCTGTTGTGCTTCAAAATGTCAGATTCTGCCCTTCAGTCTCCCTCCCACCTCCACCCTGCCCTTTCTTTTTCACCCAGGGAACGGATTAGAGTGAATTTCTTCTTGGAGGAATTGTCAACTCATTCATCATTCCTCAAACATTCACTGAGTACCTATCATGTGTTAAATACCATGTTGGTTTCTGAGGAGTAGGAAGAGATGAGTGCAGCCTCTGCCTTCATACAGCACCTGGTCAGGGGGGACCACGGTAAATTTTCCCTTGCCGCTGGAACTCTAAATCTGTCTCCTGGATTCAAAACCCCAACCCACCCCTTTTTCTCTTACTGCAATTAGATACCCGCTGGGTACAAATTAGATTCCAGGGGTAGAAGAGAAATAAACAAAATGTAGTTCTTGAGTATAAGAATCTAATGGCAAAATGAAACCGTTATGCCAACAATTATTTTTAAAAGGGGAATATGATCAGAACGATAGATAGGATGGAGTGGGGGAGGGGTTAGAGGAGACCTCACATCAGTTTGGGGGCATAGGAAGGTTTCTTAGAGGAATCTGAGATGGGCTTAAGGAATGCTGAGATATTCCCCCATCACTCTGGATTTAGAATCTTATAATCATGGCATCTTAAAAGAAGTATCCTTGGAAGTCTACATATCCCCCAATTTTTTCTATAGCTTCCTTAATGAGGGTCATTTTCCTCTTGTTTGAAATCTCCTATCTTCCTAAGAAGTTCATTCCATCGTTGGAAAATTGTTAGAAATAGAGATTCAAAAAAGCTGAGTTGAAATCTGCTGTCTCTAAGATTCTTTCATTGATTCTACCTCTGCTGTCTGCCCTACTTACGACTTTCATCAAATACTTGGATGAAGCTGTAGAACATAAGCTTACCAGGTTTTCCCATGATAGAAGCATAGGAGTGCTAATAAACACTACAAATGACACAGAGAAAATTCTAAGCTAGTAAGGTGAGAGGTAATATGAATACATGCAAAATCCTGCATTTAGATTCAAAAACATCAATTAGAGAATAGACGAAAACTGGCTTGGTAGGAACTCCTATGAAAAAGACCTAAGGGTTTAAATTAATTCTTAACTTAATGTGAGCCAACAATGTGATGTGACTGCTAAAAAGCTAATCATCTTGAACTGAACAGCTAGAACAGTGTCAAGATCACGGAACCTAATAGCCCCAATATAACCTGCCTTCGTCAGATTATATTTATATGGTGTATTCAATTTTGCATGCTTCATTTTAAGAGGCTAATGGACACAAACACTATTGCCATCACACCTGGCAGGGAGGACCCACATGTCACAAACATCAGTACAGAAATACTTTTCACCCCCCTTTGGGTCCCCTAAAATTTTTTGAAAGTTTAGAAGTGATTGATCAAATGGGAATTTGGGAAAAGGGACACACGTGTGAAAACAGGACCCTCCCCCAGTGCCTCCCCACCCTGAAGATGGAGGCTGTTGGACCAAGAACATGATGGGGTAGTAGGTAGGAGAGGGGTTATTGGTTAGAAGAAAATGATAGTCTCTCTCTGGAAGCTGGAGAAAGAGCCAGGCTGCTCTGTTTAATGTTGGCCACTCCAAATCCCCCAAGGCAGGTGTCCAGGTGACTGGGCTTCCCAGCTGACTGCACTCCTATGAAGAGTAATTTTGGGAAGAAGCACTTAGAACTGCCTCAGATGGAAAGGCGAGGCCATGGTGTTAGTGAATTAACCTGCTGGGCTCCCTGTGGTGCAGGGGACTGGGGTGACCAGGACTCACTTCCATCTTGCCCCTGTCCCAGCAGATCTGTGCCACCATTTAGGAGAAAGCACGACTTTTTCAGCCTTTGGTTTTCAAGGGTGATTCCCCACCTGGCCGTGGAACACTGGGTGGGAACATGAGTTGACATGAGCAAACTGTGACTTAGAACTTATAAATATTTAGACATAAGGTAAGTGGTCTCCATTTAATTTGTTTACTCAGCCTATAAATGTCAGGATACAGGGGAGACATTACAATGCCTCTAGTTTAGAGGAAGAACATTCCTTCTATTACGGTTCTAGTAATTTCCTCAAACAGGAAACCTGACCATTTGCATCCCTCACCACTGCCCACCTTTTTTTGTTTTAACAATCTATGTAAAAGAGATTCTATGTCTATGTAAAATACCTAGTGCAGAGGCTGACACACAGTAAGTGCTCAATAAATGTTTGCGTATTTTTCCCCTTTGCATTCTTCTTCCCCCCTTCCAAGCACAACTGGAGACAGCACATTTTCACGAGCTTCACCTTGACCTGAGCTTTGAGATCCTATTCATGCCGGATCCTTCTATATTTGAGCTGAGTTCTGAGCCCTTTTTCCATTTTTGTATGTCTTTTAAAAACAAGGACTCGCCCCCAAACTCTCTGATAGTCACAGTGTTTTCTACAGATGTTTTTTCTTTTCTTTCTCTTCTTGTGTGTGTGTGTGTGTGTGTGTGTGAGAGAGAGAGAGAGAGATCAAGCATGTGCAAATTCAGGCAGGATTTTCTTTCCTTGAATCCTCCACTCTTTGTGAGACCTATTATTCCCTTTTAGGGTATCTAGTCCTGAGTATCATTATAAAACTTTTATGCCTACATTTTCTTTAGCTATTTGAAAACAAAAGATCAGTGCACATATTTGAGAATGTTTCCATTTTCCTTTGTATCAGTGTGCTTTGATTTTAGGTTGCAGAAATCGAGTCTGAAGCAACAGAAAAGGGTTTATTGAAAGGATGCTGGGGGGTGCTCACAAACTTAAAGGAGAAAGGACACCCTAGGTGTCGGGAAGGGCGGTGGTCAGGCCAGCTCTAGGAATTTGGGAAAGGCTTGCCTAGTGAGTGACTCAGCGTCAACTGCCTGCCTATGTGGCTTTGCTCTACACTCATGTCCTGGCAGTGAGACTGGCCAGTGTGATCAGGGGCTGTGAAGACCTGTGATCAGCAGCCCCAGTAGAACTTCATGGGCTTGGATAGCACAGGTGACTAAAGGAAGGAAAGCCAGTGAGAAAAGTCTACACATATCCACCCCGTTTTCTTGGCGATGTTTGAAACTACTGTAGAGGTATCCTTCATTTCCATATTTTTGAATTGTTCATATCAAAGGCTAGAAAAATAATGTCTTTCATGACTGCCTGTTATCTGCTCTAAACTCTGCCTGCTCGAATCTTCAAGACTTAAGGTGAGCAATAGGGAGCAGGGGGAAGAACAGGTTTATGTGGGGTGGGAAAGATGGTGAGTTTGATTTCGGATTTGTCGTTTGAAGTGCCACTGGGACAGATGGGTAGTGCTGCCTAACGTCCAGTTGGAAATATGGGTCTTGAGCTTATAATAAAAATCAGGACAAAGAATGTAGATTTGGAAATTACTATTCATTTGATATTTTAATTAGATATTCAGGGAGCAATTATTAACCCCCTACTACATACCCAATGGTTTTGAGGGCTAGATTCACAAAATTGAATAATTTAAGAGAGTGATTCTTAAGAAGCTTATAATCTTTAGGAGACAATGGGCAAGTAAATCAGTAACGGTGATATAATACCCATTAGGGCAATGTTTGAGGTTTACCCCGGGGTGCCAGGGAAATACAAAGAAAGGGCACTGAAAGTGGTTCCAGATCCTTTGCCTGGCTGTCACTTGCATGAATAGGGTATCTTCCTATTCCTGACTCTGCTTTGGTCATTAGAATGTATTCCTGCCCTAGACCCATTATGTGCTCCTGCTTGGTTAGACCTACCCCAGTGCAGCCCCTGGACTGGTCTGTACCATCTGTAGCCTCCTGTGGTCCTACCATTGACAACAGAATACTGTAGGGGTAGAGATTTTGACTAAACATAAACAACTGGTGATAATAAAGATATTCCATTAAAAATATATTAAAGATATGCTGATATAACCCCAAAAGACTTTTTCATTGGTATCTGTTATTTTTTGATACTTCTGTTCATTTCTTAATATCCATTAGTCAACCCCTGCTTTTTCAGCCCAATTAACTACCACATAGCAAAGGTATACTTAAAAAAAAAAAACCCTCTAGTCACGCAACCAAAATTACTATTTTAGCTGCACTATTTAACTTCATTAGGGCCCTGGAAGAGATGACCTAGAATAGAAATAATTCAGAATTCATTTCCAATGTTCTCAGCTACCAAATCTCTTTGAATGCATATTTGTTCCTTAGTTTTAAACACTTGTTCTGAATAGAGTACACCATGATGTTTTTGCAAGAAGTGCTGACACCCTTTTTAGTGCTAATGCTTAATCTGCATTATTTTTCCCTTTTAATTACATTGTATAAAAATTTGCTACACATCAGTCTTAAAAGATGTTAATGGGTATTGTATAATAGTCTGCTTTTTCCAATTACATAAACTAAATTTTTTTGGCTTTAATACTTTATTATCTTTTAGTAGAATGTTTGATGTTTTAAAAAAGTGTTTAAATATTTATGTATAAAAACTTATTTATCAAGTTTTGGGGGAAGTTTCAGCCATGAAACTCATGTGCCATCTTCACCAAGTTAAGATGTTAAAATAAAATTAAGCCAGGAACTTTAAAGGCAATTCTTAACTCCCTATCTTTCCCAGTCTACCATTTGCAGGGAGTCTTGACACTTAACAGGTGACAAGAGGCTGGGAGAAGAATCAAGGTATTATGATGGCTCAGTAGCCACCAGTCCTTGTCAACCTCCTAAGGTTCCCAGGAGAATGAGCTGTGCAGTGTCATGACTCGTGAGGCAATCTGGTTCTTGGGACACATGGCTTATTTCCTCTGGTCTTCATACACACCACTATAGGTGTCTACAGAATCTAAGGTGTTCTGGGGCCCACAGGTTCCTTGTGCCCCCCTCGCCCCCATAACTCAGCTGTTTTTCCATGGGCTTGACATGTTTGTCCCCTTCTTAAACACCCAAACTCCATCTAAGTTTCCGTCTCTATTTTATAGCCTAACACTATCTCACATAATTTCCTTCCTTTTTACCGTGCCTGCTCTCCCAGAATCTTTCTGATCCAGAATCACTCTTTCTTAAAAAAAAATTTATTTTTAATTGTGGAAAAATACACATGACATAAAATTTACCGACCTAACCACTGTTAGGTGTACAGCTCAGTAGTGTTAAGTACGTTTCACACTGTTCTGCAACCAATCTCCAGAACTTTTTTTATCTTAAAAAACTAAAACTCTGGGGCGCCTGGGTGGCTCAGTTGGTTAAGCGACTGCCTTCGGCTCAGGTCATGATCCTGGAGTCCCGGGATCGAGTCCCGCATCGGGCTCCCTGCTCAGCAGGGAGTCTGCTTCTCCCTCTGACCCTCCCCCCTCTCATGCTCTATCTCATTCTCTCTCTCAAATAAATAAATAAAAAAAATCTTAAAAAAAAAAAAAAAACCTAAAACTCTGTACCCATTAAACAGTAATTCCCCTTCCCCCCAGCCTCCTCCCTGCCCCCACTATCCCCTGGCAAACCCCATTCAAATTCCTGTCTCTGTAAGTTTGACCACTTGTGGTACCTCATATATGCGAAATCATACAGTATATGTCTTTTTGTGACTGACTTATTTCACTTAGTGTAATGTCCTCAAGTTTCACCCATGTTGTCGCATGTGTCAGAGTTTCCTTTTTATTTTTTATTTTTTAAAGATTTTATTTATTCATTTGAGAGAAAATGAGATAGAGAGCATGAGAGGGGGGAAGGTCAGAGGGAGAAGCAGACTCCCTGCCGAGCAGGGAGCCCGACGTGGGACTCGATCCCGGGACTCGAGGATCATGACCTGAGCCGAAGGCAGTTGCTTAACCAACTGAGCCACCCAGCGCTCGAGTTTCCTTTCTTTTTAAGCCTGGGTAATATTCCATGGCAAGTCCACACCACATTTTGTTTATCCACTGATCCATAGGTGAATATTTGGGTTGCTTCTACCTTTTGGCTATTGTGAATAATGCTGCTGTGAACATGAATGTACAAATACCTCTTCAAGAACAGACTCATTTTTTTTTTCCCATGGAAAGTTGTATTATTATTATTTATTTATTTCATTTTTTTATTGTTATGTTAATCCCCATACATTACATCACTAGTTTTAGATGTAGTGTTCCACGATTCATTGTTTGTGCATAACACCCAGTGCTCCATGCAGAACATGCCCTCCTCAATACCCATCACCAGTCCAACCCATTCTCCCACTCCCCTCCCCTCTAGAACCCTCAGTTTGTTTTTCAGAGTCCATCATCTCCCCTGGTTCGTCTACCCCTCCAATTTCCCCCCCTTCATTCTTCCCCTCCTGCCTCTTTTTTTTTTTCTTAACATATATTGCATTATTTGTTTCAGAGGTACAGATCTGAGATTCAACAGTCTTGCACAATTCACAGCGCTTACCAGAGCACATACCCTCCCCAGTGTCTATCACCCAGTCACCCCATCCCTCCCACCCCACTCCCCCACTCCAGCAACCCTCAGTTTGTTTCCTGAGATTAAGAATTCCTCGTATCAGTGAGGTCATCTGATACATGTCTTTCTCTGTTTGACTTATTTCGCTCAGCATAATACCCTCCAGTTCCATCCATGTCGTTGCAAATGGCAAGATCTCATTCCTTCTGATGGCTGCATAATATTCCATTGTATATATATACCACATCTTCTTTATCCATTCATCTATCGATGGACATCTTGGCTCTTTCCACAGTTTGGCTATTGTGGACATTGCTGCTATAAACATCGGGGTGCACGTACCGTTTCGGATCCCTACTTTTGTATCTTTGGGGTAAATACCCAGTAGTGCAATTGCTAGATCATATGGTAGCTCTATTTTCAACTTTTTGAGGAACCTCCATACTGTTTTCCAGAGTGGCTGCACCAGCTTGCATTCCCACCAACAGTGTAGGAGGGTTCCCCTTTCTCCGCATCCCCGCCAACATCTGTCGTTTCCTGACTTGTTAATTTTAGCCATTCTGGCTGGTGTGAGGTGGTATCTCATTGAGGTTTTGATTTGGATTTTCCTGATGCCGAGCGATATTGAGCTCTTTTTCATGTGTCTGTTGGCCATCTGGATGTCTTCTTTGGAAAAATGTCTGTTCATGCCTTCTGCCCATTTCTTCATTGGATTCTTTGTTCTTTGGGTGTTGAGTTTGATAAGTTCTTTATAGATTTTGGATACTAGTCCTTTATCTGATATGTCATTTGCAAATATCTTCTCCCATTCTGTCAGTTGTCTTTTGGTTTTGTTGACTGTTTCCTTTGCTTTGCAAAAGCTTTTTATCTTGATGAAGTCCAAATAGTTCATTTTTGCCCTTGCTTCCCTTGCCTTTGGAGATGTTTCTAGGAAGAAGTTGCTCTGGCTGAGGTCGAAGAGGTTGCTGCCTGTGTTCTCCTTTAGGATTTGGATGGACTCCTGTCTCACATTGAGGTCTTTCAACCATTTGGAGTCTATTTTTGTGTGTGGTGTAAGGAAATGGTCCAGTTTAATTCTTCTGCATGTGGCTATCCAATTTTCCCAACACCATCTGTTGAAGAGACTGTCTTTTTTCCATTGGACATTCTTTCCTGCTTTGTCAAAGATTAATTGACCGTAGAGTTGAGGGTCCATTTCTGGGCTCTCTATTCTGTTCCATTGATCTATGTGTCTGTTTTTGTGCCAGTACCATACGGTCTTGATGATGACAGCTTTGTAATAGAGCTGGAAGTCCAGAATTCTGATGCCACCAGCTTTGCTTTTCCTTTTCAACATTCCTCTGGCTATTCGGGGTCTTTTCTGGTTCCATACAAATTTTAGGATTATTGGTTCCATTTCTTTGAAAAAAGTGGATGGTATTTTGATGGGGATTGCATTGAATGTGTAGATTGCTCTAGGTAGCATTGACATCTTCACAATATTTGTTCTTCCAATCCATGAGCATGGAACATTTTTCCATTTCTTTGTGTCTTCCTCAATTTCTTTCATGAGTATTTTATAGTTTTCTGAGTACAGATCCTTTGCCTCTTTGGTTAGATTTATTCCTAGGTATCTTATGGTTTTGGGTGCAATTGTAAATGGGATCGAATCCTTAATTTCTCTTTCTTCTGTCTTGTTGTTGGTGTGTAGGAATGCCACTGACTTCTGTGCATTGATTTTATATCCTGCCACTTTACTGAATTCCTGTATGAGTTCTAGCAGTTTTGGGGTGGAGTCTTTGGGGTTTTCCACATAAAGTATCATATCATCTGCAAAGAGTGAGAATTTGACTTCTTCTTTGCCGATTTGGATGCCTTTTATTTCTTTTTGTTGTCTGATTGCTGTGGCTAGGACTTCTACTACTATGTTGAATAGCAGCGGTGATAGTGGACATCCCTGCCGCGTTCCTGACCTTAGGGGGAAAGCTCTCAGTTTTTCCCCATTGAGAATGATATTCGCTGTAGGTTTTTCATAGATGGCTTTTATGATATTGAGGTATGTACCCTCTATGCCTATACTCTGAAGAGTTTTGATCAAGAAAGGATGCTGTACTTTGTCAAATGCTTTTTCTGCATCTATTGAGAGGATCATAGGATTCTTGTTCTTTCTTTTGTTAATGTATTGTATCACGTTGATTGATTTGTGGATGTTGAACCAACCTTGCCGCCCAGGGATAAATCCCACTTGGTCGTGGTGAATAATCCTTTTAATGTACTGTTGGATCCTATTGGCTAGTATTTTGGTGAGAATTTTTGCATCCATGTTCATCAGGGATATTCGTCTGTAGTTCTCCTTTTTGATGGGGTCTTTGTCTGGTTTTGGGATCAAGGTAATGGTGGCCTCATAAATTGAGTTTGGAAGTTTTCCTTCCATTTCTATTTTTTGGAACAGTTTCAGAAGAATAGGTATTAATTCTTCTTGAAATGTTTGGTAGAATTCCCCTGGGAAGCCATCTGGCCCTGGGCTTTTCTTTTTTGGGAGATTTTTGATGACTGCTTCAATTTCCTTAGTGGTTATAGGTCTGTTCAGGTTTTCTATTTCTTCCTGGTTCAGTTTTGGTAGTTGATACATCTCTAGGAATGCATCCATTTCTTCCAGGTTATCAAATTTGCTGGCATAGAGTTGCTCATAATACGTTCTTGTAATTGTTTGTATTTCTTTGGTGTTGGTTGTGATCTCTCCTCTTTCATTCATGATTTTGTTGATTTGGGTCATTTCTCTTTTCTTTTTGATAAGTCTGGACAGGGGTTTATCAATCTTGTTAATTCTTTCAAAGAACCAGCTCCTAGTTTCGTTGATCTGTTCTACTGTTCTTTTAGTTTCTATTTCATTGATTTCTGCTCTGATCTTTATTATTTCTCTTCTCCTGCTGGGTTTAGGCTTTATTTGCTGTTCTTTCTCCAGCTCCTTTAGGTGGAGGGTTAGGTTGTGTACTTGAGACCTTTCTTGTTTCTTGAGAAAGGCTTGTATTGCTATATACTTTCCTCTTAGGACTGCCTTTGCTACATCTCAAAGATTTTGAACAGTTGTGTTTTCATTTTCATTGGTTTCCATGAATTTTTTAA
The DNA here is from genome assembly GCF_002201575.2 of Neomonachus schauinslandi. NCBI lineage: Eukaryota > Metazoa > Chordata > Mammalia > Carnivora > Phocidae > Neomonachus > Neomonachus schauinslandi. Next base: position 54,115,759 of record NC_058414.1, read on the forward strand.
ATTCTTCTTTAATTTCCTGATTGACCCATTCATTCTTTAGTAGGATGCTCTTTAGCCTCCATGTATTTGAGTTCTTTCCAACTTTCCTCTTGTGATTGAGTTCTAGTTTCAAAGCATTGTGGTCTGAAAATGGGCAGGGAATGATCCCAATCTTTTGGTACCGGTTGAGACCTGATTTATGACCGAGGATGTGATCGATTCTGGAGAATGTTCCATGGGCACTAGAGAAGAATGTGTACTCTGTTGCTTTGGGATGGAATGTTCTGAATATGTCTGTGAAGTCCATTTGGTCCAGTGTGTCATTTAAAGTCTTTATTTCCTTGTTGATCTTTTGCTTAGACGATCTGTCCATTTCAGTGAGGGGGGTGTTAAAGTCCCCCACTATTATTGTATTGTTGTCGATGTGTTTCTTTGCTTTTGTTATTAATTGCCTTATATAATTGGCTGCTCCCATGTTAGGGGCATAGATATTTACAATTGTTAGATCTTCTTGTTGGATAGACCCTTTAAGTAGGATATAGTGTCCTTCCTCATCTCTTATTACAGTCCTTGGTTTAAAATCTAATTTGTCTGATATAAGGATTGCCACCCCAGCTTTCTTTTGGTGTCCATTAGCATGGTAAATGGTTTGCCACCCCCTCACTTTCAATCTGGGGCTGTCTTTGGTTCTAAAATGAGTCTCTTGCAGACAGCATATCGATGGATCTTGTTTTTTAATCCAATCTGATAGCCTGTGTCTTTTGATTGGGGCATTTAGCCCATTTACATTCAGGGTAACTATTGAAAGATAGGAATTTAGTGCCATTGAATTGCCTGTAAGGTGACTGTTACTGTATATTGTCTGTGTTCCTTTCTGGTCTATGTTGCTTTTAGGCTCTCTATTTCCTTAGAGGACCCCTTTCAAGATTTCTTGTAGGGCTGGTTTCGTGTTTGCAAATTCCTTTAGTTTTTGTTTGTCCTGGAAGCTTTTTATCTCTCCTTCTATTTTCAATGACAGCCTAGCTGGATATAGTATTCTTGGCTGCATATTTTTTTCATTTAGTGCTCTGAATATATCCTGCCAGTCCTTTCTGGCCTGCCAGGTCTCTGTGGATAGGTCTGTTGCCAATCTAATGTTTCTACCACTGTAGGTTACATATCTCTTCTCCCGAGCTGCTTTCAGGATTTTCTCTTTGTCTCTGAGACTCGTAAGTTTTACTATTAGATGTCGGGGTGTTGACCTATTTTTATTGATTTTGAGAGGGGTTCTCTGTGCTTCCTGGATTTTGATGCCTGTTTCCTTCCCCAAATTAGGGAGGTTCTCTGCTATAATTTGCTCCATTATACCTTCTGCCCCTCTCTCTCTTTCTTCTTCTTCTGGGATCCCAGTTATTCTAATGTTGTTTCATCTTATGGTATCGCTTATCTCTCGAATTCTACCCTCGTGATCCAGTAGTTGTTTATCTCTCTTTTTCTCAGCTTCTTTGTTTTCCATCATTTGTTCTTCTATCTCACTGATTCTCTCTTCTGCCTCATTTATCCTAGCAGTTAGCGCCCTATTTGATTGCACCTCATTAATAGCTTTTTTGATTTCTACTTGGTTAGATTTTAGTTCTTTTACTACTCCAGAAAGGGTTTGTCTAATAACTTCCATGCTTTTTTCAAGCCCAGCTAGTATCTTTAAAGTGATGATTCTGAACTCTAGATCTGACATCATACTAATGTCCATATTGAGTAGGTCCCTGGCAGTCGGTACTACCTCTTTTTCTTTTTGTTGAGGTGATTTTTTCCATCTTGTCATTTTGTCCAGAGGAGAATAGATGAATGAGAGAACAAAATGCTAACAGGGTAACAACGTTCCCAGAAAATATACTCTGAACAAATCAGAAAAGACCTGAAGCAGTGGGAAAAGAAAGGGAAAGAGAGAAAAAAGAAAAAGAAAAAAAAAAGGAAAAGAAAAAGATAAAAATAAAAACAAACAAAAACAGAACAAAACAAAACAAAAAAACAGAATGTGATCAAATATGATCAGGCTGGTATATAGATCAGTGCCACACACTAGATTTTGGGTGTATTTGGTCTGTTAGAAGAAAGTGCCTCCCAAAATTTTAAAGAAAGAAAAACTTATATATGTACAAAAATAAGGGTTGATATGATGAAGGGATGGAATATGACTGTAAAGATGGAAATTATACAAAATTTTATAAAAGGAATTGATAAGAAGTTATTTGAAAAAAGAAAGAAGAGGATTTAAAAAAAAAATGGGAGAGAATGTGATCAGGCAGGGGAGTAGAAAAAAACCATACAATAGAGCTTTAGGGTATATTTTGATCTGTTAGAAGAAACTATCTCAAAATTTTAAAGAGAGAACAACTTATATATATATGCCAAAAATACGGGTAACTACTATGAAGGGATAGAATATGACTCTAAAAATGAAAAATAAAGATGTTTTTTTAAAAAAAGGGATTGATAAGATGTTGGTTGAAAAAGGGAAAAAGAAGGGCGCCTGGGTGGCTCAGTTGGTTAAGCAACTGCCTTCGGCTCAAGTGATGATCCCAGAGTCCTGGGATCGAGTCCCACATCGGGCTCCTGGCTCAACGGGGAGCCTGCTTTTCCCTCTGACCCTCTCCCCTCTCATGCTGTTTCTCTGTCTCTCTCTCTTTCTCTCAAATAAATAAATAAAATCTTTAAAAAAAATGAAAAAAAATTAAAAAAGGGAAAAAGAAAAATTAAATAAAAAAAGACAGTAAAAAAAAATTAACTTTGAAAGACTAAAGAATCATGGTAAAAAAGCCATGAATTCTATGTGCATTATTCCCCTAGCGCTGGAGTATTGCCATTCTCATTGATCGGTAAACTTGGTCTTGGCTGGCTGTTCTCGCTGATCTTCTGGGGAGGGGCCTGTTGCCGTGGTTTCCAAAAGTCTTTGCCGGAGGCAGAATTGCCCCGCCCTTGCCGGTCTGGTTTAAGTAACCTGCTCGGGTTGCTCTCCAGAGCTTTTGTTGCCTGCGAGCTTTCCATACAGCTTTGGAGGCGGAGAGTGAAAATGGCGGCCTCCCAATCTCTGCCCCAGAGGAGCCGAGAACTCAGGGCCCCACTCCTCAGTGCGCCCCCAGAGAAAAGCAGTCAGTCACTCCCGTCTCCCCGGTCTCCAGCCGCACTCCGTGCTCACCCGGCCTGTGACCGCGCATTTCTATCTCTGGCCCCCGACCCCGGGTGGAGTCTCCAAACCCAGCAGATCCCTGCGGTGTACTCCTGCGCGGCTTCTCCTGGGGGAGGAAGGTGAGTCTCCCCGGATCTGCCGCTTGTTGGGTCCCTGCTGGAGGAGCAGTGGCCCGACTGTGCCGCGGATCACGGTTTATGGCCACCCCGAGCTGAGAGCCCGCACCTGGGCTCCGCCTCTGCAGCCGGCTTCCCTGCTCCGTTACCTGGGAGCTCTGCCGCACTCAGGCACCCCTGGACTTTCTGTGACCCCGAGGGTCCTGAGACCACACTGTCGCACGAGGGTTCCACCCCCTGCTTAGCCACCGGAGTGATGTCCCTCAGTGGAGCAGACTTCTACAAGTTCCGATTCTGTGCTCCGCGGCTCTATCACTTGCCAGAAGCAGTGGACGGAGGCCCCCTCCCCCGCCATCTATCCTCCTGAATATCGCCTCGGATTCACTTCTCCGCACATCCTACCTTCCAGAAAGCGGTCGCTTTTCTGTTCAGAGAGTTGTTGCTCTTCTTTTCTTTGATCTCCTGTTGAGTTCGTAGGTGTTCAGATTGGTTTGATCCCTATCCAGCTGAATTCCTGGGACCAGAGGAAATCCGGGTCTCCTACTCCTCCGCCATCTTGCTCCCAAAGTTCCAGACTCATTCTTTTTGATAACATACACTTACCTATTTAAAAAATGCTTTTTTGTTATGGAACATTTCAAACATGTGAAAAGGTAGAGAGAAGAGTATAACGACCTTCAGAATATCTGTTTCTCAGCTTCTACAGTTACCTACTTATAACTTGTCATCATATTTCTCCTACATCTCTACCCTCAGTACCTCCTCTGGATTATTCTCAGGCAAATCCTACACAGCCTACAGTTTCATCTGTGAATATTTCAGAATATGTCTCTACAAAGAATAAGAACTGTTTTTAAAGGTAAAGATGCAATACTGCTTTCACACCAAAAAATTAACAATAATTCCTCACTATCATCAATAAACCAGTTACTGTTCACATTTCCCCAGCCAATTATTTTTTAAAAATTTTAAACAGTTGATTTGTTTGCATTGGAATTCAGATAAAGTCCATACATTATGATTGGTGCAAGCCATCTGTTGCCCCTCTCTTTTCCTTGAAATTTTTTCTAGGAAGCTGTTTTTAAATTATCATTAGAATTCTGAGGAGTTTTGTGAACTTAAGATTTTGTTAATTGTGTCCTTGTGGTTCATTGAACATTGTCTTTAGTCTCCTGAACTTCTTATAAGTTAGTAGTTGGATTTAGATGCTTAATCAGATTTAGAATCAATTTTTTTTCCCACTAAAACTAATTTGTAGGTGGTGTGTTTTTCCATTTGGCAGTACTTGATGTCTGCTTGTCTATTATTATTATTATTATTGAGTAGACTCATCAATTCATTCAAAGTTGTAAAATGAAGATATTCTAATTCTGTTTTTCTTTCTTCATTATTAACTAATATAGTTCCATCCAAAGTATGTCCTTTCATCCATTATTTAGTTTTCCTGAGATACAGTTCTCAAAGAAAAGGAAGGATAAATGCTCAATTATTTTCCTTTGCTTACAGTTTTCTAAGCAACAAGTTGGCTCCCTAGGATCCTCCAAAGGTGGCCAATGAGATTTTTCTTCTTCTTCTTTTTTTTAAAGATTTTATTTATTTATTCACGAGAGACAGAGAGAGAGAGAGAGAGGCAGAGGGAGAAGCAGGCTCCCAAGGAGCAGGGAGCCCGATGTGGGACTTGATCCCAGGACCCTGGGATCATGACCTGAGCCGAAGGCAGACACTTAACCATCTGAGCCACCCAGGCGCCCGAGATTTTTCTTCTTTTAGTATAATTTTGAACTCACTGACTTAAAACATATTGATGTGTTTGAATTCACTGCACTTATTTTCATTATTGAAGTTGGTCCTTGCTACTTTTTGCCATGACCTGAAAGTCATCGATAGATTCTGAATTGTCTGTTATGACAAGATATTCCTGGCTCATTGTGTACTTTTCAGTTCCAGGCCTGGAGTCAACTGCTCCTACAAAGAACTTGGGTTCCTTTATTAGGAAATGGTATTTAGAGACCACAGTCTGGTTATTGCCATTGGATTGGTTTTCAGTGGAAAGAACTGGCAAATAGGCTTTCCATTTTAAAGATAAAATCTATTTTCAGTTCATATTGATACTTGCAATTCAATTTCAGGTCTAGAGTGTTTTTACTTAATTTCATGAATCTTATATCTGTATGTCCTTTTACTTTTTTTTTTTTTAAGGTTTTTATTTATGTATTTGTCAGAGGGAGAGTGAGTACAAGCAGGGGGAGAGGGAGAGGCAGAGGGAGAAGCAAGCTCCTCGCTGAGCAGGGAGCCCGATGCAGGGCTCGATCCCAGGACCCCAGGATTATGACCTGAGCCGAAGGCAGACACTTAACGACTAAGCCACCCTCGTGTCCCTGTATGTCCTTTTACTTAATGCCAAAAATAATTAGTTTTCAATGATATCAGTATAATTTCCCTACCTTTTCTTTTATTCCATAATATATACACAACAGTCTTAGAATAGGAACATCAGCACTATCACCAATAATAAAAATACTAAGAACAATTTAAGATTTTTTTTTCCAGCAGTTATTTTTGTCATTAAGGTATATTCCGCTAGAGATGTGTACAATAGAGTTACCAGGTTTAAAACTGCTTGGAAAATTTCTTCTTCATGTGCTTAGGCCACCAATTAGATAACAGTTAAATTCTATTGTTACGTTTGACTTTTATTTTTGGGTATTCTAAAAAACTTGTTTCATAATCATGTAAAATACTTAACATGGTCCAAAAACCAAGTCAAAGCAAGATATATTTTTAAGAGTTTAGCTTCTATTCCCACTCATTCCACTAGAGTGCCTTATAGGTATTTATTTTAATCCATTCTTTATTTTAAATCTAATATTTATTTTACTGATTGAATATATCCCATTTGTACCAAAAATATATACAATTAAAAAATCCCCAAATATAAAATATCTGCTATTTATATCATTAGTAATCAGATTACCAAGTTTTAGGAGACGATTCTGATGGTAGACGTATAACGAAGGAGAGACACTCAATATGGCTATGAACGGATGAGAGAGTGAAGAACAGTATGAGGTGAGGTTGGTGGAATAAAATGAGAGGAAGTTGGCTTAGATCTGACTTAGATTTCGCAGGAACACTGGGCTGGTGTGTTGAGAAGAGGCTGGAGGGGAAAGGGTGCGTGTAAGGAGACCAGTTGCAATGTCAATGAGCTAGTGAGAGAAGATGGTGGCTTGCACTAGGGTGGTAGTAAGAGAGGGGAGAAGTGGTGGGATTCTGGACATATTTTGAATATGGATCCTTTGGGGAGTGAATTCAATTCACAGTAAGAAGGACCCAGGGCTATTTCTAGGTAGAGAGGAGGAAGAACAGGGAAAACAAAATGAGCAATTTCATGAAAACCTCTCTAAGACACTGTAACAGAAGCAGCCCTGATTTGTGACCCCTACAACCATGTGACACTGACAGGGGTCTCCATGGGACACAGTCTCTGGTGCATCTGCCTGGAGAGGGCAGAGCCTGGTGGGAGATGTGGTGTAGAGAGGCAGGCCAGAACAGAGTGAGAGGAAAAACACGTGTGAGTGCTTTAGACCACACCAGAGACTCCAAATGGTAGCTGGTGTGGAGGGACATACCTTGTAGTCTGTCAAGGGAGGCATGAGAGTCAGTGAAATTTGGATCATTACCACTGATGGGACCCCACTTGAGTCTACAGACTGGTGATGGTGAAAGAATGATGGGTGCAGATCGAGTCTACTTGGATGGAAGGAATGACATTGGTTCTTCTCCCACAACCATCATAAGAAGCAAGGCCTGTCAGTACTGAATCAGATTGCCACTGAGTAGATTCATAACTGGTTAAAAGATTGGCTCAGTGGATGGATCGGGTCAGTCTTCTGGAGCATGTCATATCTGCATGGCAAAGATGCCATGACGAGAGACCCAGGAAAGTGACAAGCTATCAACAGTGAGCATAGCTACTTGCAACCACAGGTGGTCTGCCACCCCTTCTCCATGAGTTGGCACATGGTTGCTGCTGTGTTCATGTGAAGGTGGGCGTGAAGACAGCAGCACCTACTCCCTTTCCATTCTCCCACACCCTAGAATGCCAGTGCACAGAGGTTTTTCAAAGTGTTCTGACCCTTAAAGTAGAGATTAATAGTAATGCTTAACCCAAGTGGACATCTCACAAATTCTCATCCACCTGTGCTTGAATTATTCAGTGAAACATGTATTGAATGTTTATTAGATGCCAGACACTAGGCTAGGCTCTGAGAACATTGAAATAAATAAAACATGCCCCTGTCCTTTTGGAGTTAAGAGTTCAGTGACAGGAGGCTGGCACAGAACATAATTATTTCTGTACAGTGTGGTACATCTATGGAAAGTCGTGTATAAGCTGCTTTGGCGGGTGTGGAGGCAGGACCTCAACCCAGCGCAGGGTTGAGGAAAAGCTCCCTAAAGTAGGTGAGGCCTAGACTGTGCTGGGGGCTGACGGGGCTGGGAGCGGGTCAGTGGAGGGATGGCGACATAGAAACAGGTCTCCCAGGGAAGAGCAGGACAAGCACAAGAATGATGTGTGAGCAGTCCTCAGAGGGCAAGGCAGGAAGTGGCTGAGGCCTAGGCTGGATACTCAGCAGAGGCCCTGCCTAGAATGCCTTAAATGTCATCCTAATGAGCTTGGACTTTCTGGGGCTGCTAATAAGCCACTTAAAGGCTTTCAGGGCAGGGATATTAGGAATGAAGAGCACATAGTGGATATGAGACATATCTGTGTTTGGTATCATTTTGTGACCAGGAACAAAACAGATATTTTCCTTATGTAAAATTCAAACATTACTAAAATCCATAATGTGGAAAAGTGAAATTTCACCCCCAAATCATTGATGGTGTGGTTATAACTCCTTCAATTTGTTTAATTCTAAAAATGACTTGTGATTATTGTTGGTGGGGAGGTGAAAATCAGATAACACCATGATACTTTTTGCAACTAGCTTTTTTCATTTTCAGTGTATTTTGGACATATTTGCATTTCCCCATAGATCTACCTTATTATTACTATTTTTTAGATCTACCTGAAAGAAGCAGTATATAGGGGCGCCTGGGTGGCTCAGTCGTTAAGCATCTGCCTTCAGCTCAGGTCATGATCCCAGGGTCCTGGGATCGAGCCCCACATCAGGCTCCCTGCTCCGCGGGAAGCCTGCTTCTCCCTCTCCCACTCCCCCTGCTTGGGTTCCCTCTCTCGCTGTCTCTCTCTCTGTGTCAAATAAATAAATAAAATCTTAAAAAAAAAAAAGCAATATATAATCTACTGCATGAATGAAACATTTTTTAAATGATTTATTGATGAATACTTGGATTCTTCCCAACTTTTCTTCCTTTTTAAAATTTTTTACTAAATCAAAGTAATCCATATATTTAGTTTAAGAAGAGAAATAACACTATGGGTTTCTGATGAAAAACAGGAATTTCCTGTCCCATCCATCCTCAGTCCCCTCTCCTCTCAGGCAACTCTTATCAACTCTTTTGGTTGTTTTCTTTAAGTACTGTTTCTTGATTTTTCAATTTTAAATGTTATTTATTCACATTCTAAAATGGAAGATAAGAAATAAGCTCTCTTAGACTCTGCCACGGACACATACACAAAACACTTTCCTTTATCTCTTCTTTCCAGTGTAGTTATATTCATATTTTCAATTAAATCAGTATTCAGTGTTGGCAATATTATGATTATGAAATTATTTTTCAGAGTTCAGCCTCTGGGTTTCCTTTTATACACACACACACACACCCTCTTTTTTCTGTGAAGCAGTCAATTATTCTACCCCAAACCTTTGCCAAACTGCTATAACATCTCCCCGTGTGTCCCAACACATCACGTGTTCTAGCAGTTTCACGTTCTTCTTGGAGGCATCCTTCCAGGGGTCCTCCATCATTCCTGCTTCCCCTTGGATGGGTTCTTCCCTGGGCTGCTGAGCAGCCATTGCCTGCAACTTCTCATCTCCATCATCTTGGGAATTCCCTTTTCTCCCTCCTGCCTTGGGGCCACTATGTCCTAATTACCATATCTTCCTTTACTTGGTTTACTTTCTTGTTTTCGTGCAGTGCATCCTCCAGTAGATTCCTGAGAAATATCTTAAGGCATTTCATGAAATATTTAGGAGGCAGAATTCACAAACTTGATGGTCGGCTGGATGTAGAGTGATAAGAGAGAGGAAGGAATAAGAAATGATCCCCAAGCTCTTGTCTGAAGTGTCTAAATGGCTGAGTGCAAAAGAATGGGGCTGGGTTTGAGAGTGGAGTGAAGACACTGAACGCAGTGAGTTTCCTGAGATGTTGGGCGCAGCAGCTAGCAGATATCTATGTGAATTTCAGGAAAGAGGTCAGAGATAGAGATCCTGAATTTGTACTTGTCCATCTGGATGTGGTTGTTAAACAATGAGAGTAGATGAGATGGGTTGGGAAAAGGATGGAGAGCAAGGGTAAGATTGAGACAAGTGTAAAGGCCAGTTACACATGAACGTTTAAAGAGTAAGCCAGGCAAAGAGGGACGCCTGGGTGGCTCAGTTGGTTAAGCGGCTGCCTTCGGTCCAGGTCATGATCCCAGGGTCCTGGGATCGAGTCCCACATCGGGCTCCTTGCTCAGCAGGGAACCTGCTTCTCCCTCTCTCTCCCTCTGCTTGTGCTCTCTCTGTCAAATAAATAAAATCTTTAAAAAAAAAAAAAAGAGTAAGCCAGGCAAAGAGCCCATGATGAAGGCTGAGAAGAAACCATCCATCAGAGCAGTAGGAAAACCGGGAGGAACCAGAGCCAATGGGCAGTAGAGACAGATTATAGGAATGTACCAAGTACAACAGAGAATTGGAAGGAGGAGGGGGTCTGTTAAGATAATGGTAAAATGGCAAAAAGATAAAAATAAAAATGTGTACTGCAACATTATTTATAATAGCAACAGCTGAAAACAAGCTGTACCATTCATCCTCTAGGGAACAGGTTATATAAATAATGATACACATAGTCACTGGAAGATTATGCCCCTATCAAAAATTACACAGATTTATGCTCACTGACATTTATACTTATTGTTCAGGAAAAGCAATGCAAGTCACTGAAAAATGAGTATTATATGTTCCAATTTATGTAAATCTCTATACACATAGCCATCTGCTTGTGCATGTAGGCATAGACTAGAGAGATGTTTGGGAGAATGTTCACCAAAATGTTAATGGTGATTATCTCTGGAAGAGGAGAATGGGGTAAGTTTTATTTTCTTCTTTGCATTTAAAGTATTGCTTAAATTTGTTACAATAATTATGTAATAAAAAAATAAAACTGCATATGTAGGAACAGAGAGAATGTAGGGAATCTTTGTACTTTCTGCTCAATTTTGCTGGTAACCTAAAACTGCTTTAAAAAATAAAGTCTAATGAAAATTTGTAAGCAATAAAGCTGTTATTAGAAGATAAAATGTTAATGATGTTAAATACTGCAGAGAGACTGAGTAGTTCAATACTATGAAGTAGGAACAGAAGGTACGTTAGAACGAGCTGAGGAGTGAATGGAGCTTGAAGATAATGAGATGCCAAAGATCTTTCTAGAAGCTTGAATGAGATGCAAGGGTGAGAGATAGCGTGATAGGTAGACTTAAACAATAATTCCTTTCTTCCTCTACCTTCCCCGCTCCCCTCCTTTAATTCATTCTGAATACTGTTGCCAGGTAAATTCCCCAGAAACCACATTATCTTGTCACTCCTATCCCAGACTTCAGTGGCTCCGACCCAATGAAGCTGAAATGGCCTGCTTGCCTTTCAGAGGCCTCCATAACCTGAATTTAATCACCATCCCCATATTAACCCAGCTTTTCACTCAAACCCATTAAAAAAAAATATCTTAAATGTATACTTACTGACCATGTATTATAGGCCAGGCACTCTTAAAATCACTCTTTAAAATTGTATATCATTTACCGGACAAAGTCATTATGGTCCCTGCCCTCATTGTAGTTATAAACCACTGAGGATGTCAGACTTCTATATGGCCAATGGTAGCACAGAGTAATATGGCTGTAACTGATTAATGTGCAGCTCTGTAGCACACATAGCAAGGGGCCACTGATGCCCATATTGGCATCTGCTGTTGCTTCTGTGGTCCACCTCATCCCTTCTTAATCCTTCTTAAATGCCTAGATCCTCCTAACCTTTCATATCATAGATCAAGTCTAATCTTGACACCCTTCTTCTTATGATTTGCATGACACTGTATTATGATTCCTTTATCTTTTTGATCATACGATATCTCCTATTCTTAGTTAACTGTGTGTGTGGATGAACAACTTCTTCACAGTGACTGTGAGCTTTGAAAGCCGTCACAGTATCTAGCACAGGGTTAAACACGTAGCAAATGTGCAGTATGGAACTTATCAGGAAGCTGCTCACCCAAGATCCTTAATATTTAGAGACAAAATAAAATTAACGTTGAAGGTGGTTTATCTGAAAGCATCCTAATGTAACCTATAGGTAACAACAATTCTGAAGGGCAGAAGGGGAGGGGGTAACAGGATGGGGGTGGTTGCTAGCGCTTCAGAAGGATAGACTTCAAAATGATGAAGAGAAATAGGGAAAAAAAATTGGTTGTAGTCAGAACCCAATCAAGATGGCATACACAATAAATAAACCCAAACTCAATTATTATGCATGACAGAGAATAAAAGCTCAATTATTATTCAAGACTGTAAAAGCACAAGTATGGTCTAAGTATGAGGTGGCATTATGAGTCCATGGTTAAAGAGATAATTGCAATAATGACTATGTAAACAGAAATAGGACCTTGCCAAGGCTAGGAAGGCATCTTTATACTGTCCTTACAAGGATATCACATCTAAATTTTATCTTAATATTTAAAAAGGAATGTGTAAGCATCACGGAGCCCTGTCTCCCAAATTTTATTCCACTGCACATTAGATCAGCAGGATGTTAATAATGGGTGTTCCATTTTTAACATGGTCTAACGAAACTGGAAAATGTTGTTATAGAAGACCCTGAAATCTTTTGATTAAAATGATGTGAAGGACCTATGAATAGAGTTTAAAAGAGAAAAGATTCTTTTTTTTTTTTCAGGAGTAAAATAAAACTGAGGAGAGAACAAGTGGCTCTAAGTAGAAGGAGGGTTATTATAAGCTGGGTACATCACAGCTGCTTTATCTCCATAAAGTCACAAATTGACATAGTGCAGCTAGAGAGAGTTGGGTCAGCAATGGACTGCATAGTGAGGATGTAAGAGGAAAATATTACATTATTATTGCGAGAGAACCTATCATCTTCAACTTTGGACACATGATAGGAAAGGCCAAAAACCATTTAAGGATGATTTATATATCTTGTTGCCTGAAGCTGGCAGGGAGGTGACCCTCTGAATTTCTTTTTCACTCTAGAATTCCATGAATCTAGCACTGTGAACCCTAGAATGAGGGGTATTACTGTAAGATCTGGTTTTAGCTCCTCTTCTGCCACCAACCTACTGAGCCATCTATAAGATGATGATTATGATTTCTCATACTATCATACAGGAATTTCCTCAAGATTAATTACACAATGCTTGTAAGGAGCTTTCAGCTCCAGGGAGAAACACAATGAAAATATTTATGGTAATAAGTTGAACCATAAGAAATTGCTGGTATTTGACCATTGATGGTCTATAAAAATGGCAATTTCATGTGATTTAACTCAATAAAATTCATCATTCATCAAGCCTCCTGTGTGGCAGGCATGGGCTGGGTCTGGGGATATAAAGATGATTGAGACATTGTCCTTGCCCTGAGGGAGCTCTCAGACCAGTGAGGGAAATGGACACTTGAATAAAACACTGCAATGCAGGGGGACGGGTGCCACAGTGGGAGTATTACAAGACGCTGGGGACAAAAGAGAGAGAGCCAGTGATTCTGTTGGGCCAGGAGGGGAAGCCCAGAAAGAGGCAAGGAAAAGGTGGCTTTGTTGAGGATGTGACATTAATTTAGACTGGATCTTGAAGGCTGAGGAATTCACCAAGTGGAAAGGACCACTCTAGGCTGAGGAAATAGCTGTATAAAAACAAAGAGGTATGAAAAAGACTTTGTGGGGGGAAAAATTATTTAAATAATAAGATAAGGAGATATTAATCAAACCCTCTGTAACTCATTCCTATTAGAATGTCCTCTTACTGAATATGAATTACTATTTATCCAATTTTGCTCTTGTTTACTAGGGATCTTGCAGGTTTATCAGATGGCTACAGCAGAGGATGCCTTTCAGCAGAAAAAGAGAGGAAGCTGGACAGGTTTCCTGGAGGCCTGTGTACTACAAAAAGAAGGGGTTTCATCCTGAGGGTGCTAAGGAGGCACTGGAGAATTTTAGGTAGGGTAATGACATGATCAGCTCTGGCCAAAGAAAGACCACTGCGGTGGTTTCATGGGGGAGAGGTGACAAGCAGATGCTAGCAGAAGTAAGGACAATAGTTGGGGAACTGTGGAGAGGAGAGGATCCTAGCAAGCCGCAACATTTAAGGGACAAGAGCAGTTTGGGAGGCAGAAAGAGAACTGAAGAAGGTGAGTTACCAAAGTCAAGGGAGGAAAAGGCTTCCAAAAAGTGAAATAAGTTCAATGAGATAAAAACTGAATACTATCCCTCAGATCTAGAAAGTGGTCATTGGTTATCTTAGCAAAAGCAGTGCCAAGGACAGAAGTCACATGTCTATTGATCAAACCTCAAATGGGAGGTAAGGATTCTTTGGAAGCAAATCTACTTTTAAAGAAGATTCATTGGAAAGGAAAGAAGAGCATTCCAATAACTAGAAGGGGCTCCAGAATTGGTTATGGCTGTTGGTTATTGGTATTGGTTTTGTTGTTTTGGAAAGAGTGGAGAGGCTTGAGCAGGTATGAAGTTTAGGGCAAGAAACCAGGGGGAAAGGAGGGACAAGATTGAGATCACGGAGAGGGAAGGACGCAGTGGCTTCAAACATCCAGGAAGGTTCCTTCTTCCTTCGGTCTGGAGGGGAGTTGGCGAGCATGGATGCAGATATGGATAAATTGGATGGTAAGACTGGACTAGGGGGCGGGAAGGAACATCTTTGACTTCTTGTTCTCTGGCCAGTGGAAGCAAAAGTTATCAGTGGAGAATAGATGGTTTGGGCTGAGTTGGAATAGGGGAGCTTGACTGCAGCACTGGGGATGTGAGGTGGCTGTGGAGAGGCGAAAGGGCAGGGAAAACTTGTAAGAGCACTGGTTGCCCCGCGGAGAATGAAAACCATAAACTGTGGTGACTGTGATTCACATTTGTGTTATTTTTTTCCAAGCAGTGTTTGGCAGCGCAGATGCAGGAGATTGGGAAGAAAAGCAGGGCTCCTGAGAGGGGGTGGAAGGGTGGTGAGGAGGGAAGGTCACTGAGAAGGAGTGGTTGACTAGAGGAACCATCATGATGACTCAGGGTACACAGAACAGGAAGTAGAACCTGTGGATAACTGCTGGGCTTGGGACAATGGGTGGATTTGGGAGACCTAATGGAGGTCTTAGGAGGTCTCAGCAGGCAGGGACAGTGAGGAGAAAGAAAGAGAGGGAGTTAACTACGTAAAGGGATTTGGCTGAGGAGTGGCTGGTCAGAGTTCAATGTCTGTGGTGGAATACTGTGAAGTCATAACAAGAATCCTGGATGGCTGCAAGAGTGGGGTGCTCAAGGAGGGCACAGATGAAGGTGGATGGAGCTGAGTAGATTAAGAGACATTCAGGCAAGAGTAGAGATGAGTATTTCCCCAAGATATTTCCTTGCTCAGGATAGTGGGAGAGAGAAGGTAGAGATTATAGATCAGGTTCCAATTTGTTATTTAGGAAAACACACTCTTTAAGTTTAGTCCCTCTTTGAGAATACTCTTCAGCCAATTGGTTTTGTGTGCCACAATCTCCTCCTGTAATATTTACTTCCTTTTCGTTCCTTGTAACAGGATTAGAAATGACCTCTCTTCAGTGGTAAGTGGGGCTATGGCTTGCTTCCTTCTCTTTCCCAGCCTCCTTCCTGCTTCCCCCTCATTTGCTACCCTCTGAGGCTGGTGGGTGGGTGGTTCATCAGCGATTATCTCTGCTCTTGCCAATCATCATTCACCTGCCTGAGGAGCAATGCTAACAGTTTTAGGGGCCATAGAAGTGTACTTCTATATAGGAGTGGCCATTTCAGAGCCCAGGTCTGGTTTCTCTTTTCCCAGCATCCTTCTCCCCACCAGGGCGCAGAGGTTTCTAAGTGGTTCTACCCACGCACGAGGGAGTTGTCTGTCTGCCAACCCATCCTGCTCCTGCCAAAGCTGCTTGACAGTTCAAAGTGCACAGTTTGAAATAGATTTTTCATCAATATAACGTATCGTATTAAACTTTTAATCCACAGAACAGTGCAATTTACCATAACTTTTTTTTTTTTTCTTTAGGAGAGGATAGTGTCCCAAGCATCAAGCTTTGGGATTTTCCTGTGGACAAATGTTGAGTGGCTTCACTTGAACTCCACTGTCTGTCACAGGCCTTCCTGCTGCAGGAAACACAAAACTGTGTCAAGTTAAAAGTTCTGGGGCTTCTCGTCCAGGATCATGACAACCCGGTTTAGCTTGCTTTCCTGTGATAATGCAGGGCCTCTTTCGGAGTCTCGCTCAGCCCCGTCTGACGTGAGTCAGCATTTCTGTGCTTGTTCAGCTTCTAAGGTTACTGAAGCACCATGGGGGGCACAGTTCGTCCTGAGTCACGCTGCAGGACTGTGGCAGGCTAAAATCAGACCAAGAACTTGTTTCCACTAGGCAGAACTCCTGGACGCGGTTATGTTGATACCGGTCCTGCACTTCTGTCTTTAAATAGTCCAGTGGCAGTCATGTTTGTAAGTCCCTTTGTAGGCTCAGTGCAGGACTGTGTGAAGCTCAGACTGCAGCTTGAAAGGATTCTGGCAGTTTCTGCCAAATATAATAATACTTAGGTCGAGGAGTGAGAAAAAAGCTGCAAGATGGCAGGGGTATAAAGTGCAGCTGAAACAGGAGAGCTCTTCATTCGCCTTTCGATCGGCAGTCAGAACCGACACTCTTTTTTTTGCCTCTGGAAAATTCTTTTCAATCCCAAATCATTTTTCCCTTGAAATAATTAGATTGAATGTTCATGATGCAAGTATATCCATGTGCACGGCTGTTGTGAGTCTCCAGAAACAATTCATGTTCCAATGTGCCAGGATTTAGAGCCAGAGAAGAAGGGTGGTTTCGGATTAATGACGTGCTAAATTTATCATGCATTTTCTTACCTTCTTTTCCTTGAATGTAATTTTGAAGAGACAGGAATCCAAGGGAGTGGATGTGGTCTTTTGTTGCTCAGAGCTTGACTTTCTTCCACATTAAAAATTGTAGCCCTCTTTCACTAACAGTTGCTCACAATATTATTGGTAGCCATCATAAACAAGAAATACACAGTGAAGGGCCTTAGTCAGCAAATTTAGAATTTTAAAACAAAGGGGCATTGGAGGCCACCTGGTCCAGCCACCTACCCACGGTGGGCATCTGTTCTCCAGCATCCCCAGTGAAAGAGCTCAGTGGTTCTCAAAGTTTGTTGCACATTAGAATCATTGGAGGAGTTTAAAAAACCCCAAATGCTGGGGCTCTACCCCACATTGATTAAATTAGAATTTCTGGGAATGAGGCCAAGACATCAACATTTTAAAAAAACTTTCCCGAGGATTGTAACATGCAACTAGTTTTTGACCAAAGATCTAGCTTCTGCTTAGCTGTGTCCCATGATGAAAAATCTCTGCTTTGTGGGTGACGATTCACTGCTACACAGTCCATTCCTATTAGAATTAATAGGAATTAGTGCATCTCTGGAGGCCATCCAGAACCAGTCAGCTCCCTCCTTCACTGGCTAGCCCTCCAAACACATGAAGACAGTAAACAATTTGCGACGCACTAAACTGTATTAGCTATAACTTCTTCCTTCCTACGACCCAAAGTACCAATTTAAATTACACTCTTAGATTATACTATTTCACAGTGTGGCAATGTGGCTTTTGATCCACTATTTGGCTATTATCCTGTCCTAGCTTCATTACTTTGACTTCTTGATGAAACAGTTCGACAACCACAGAGAAAAAGTTTAGATTTCTCTCAAAGTTTAAGCAAACCGATTTTTGAGTAGCCAATATGGGATATGAGGTGTGTTTCCCTCCTTCCCATGGGCTGTCATGTGCCCAGCAACCAGCTCTTTCCTTCTCCGGCTCCGTACCGCCTGTCTCTTTCCTGCCAACTTACTCTCGTTGGGGCCCTGCTTGCTTTTGCTCTCCCTTTGTCAGCATGTGAGCCTGGGTGGTGGCCAGGCCTGCCGGAGGTGTGGCAGAAGAGAGAAGGGGGGAGAGAAGAGGAGGATGTCTCTGTCACACCCCAGTTTAGGAACTCAGCTGCCGTGTCATAGAGGCCTGATCTAGCACATATGATAAGAGGCTCAGTTCTAGAGTCAGATCTTCTAGATTGGGGTCCTGGTTCCCCATTACTCTAGGAGCAACCTTTGGGGAGAAGGGAACTCAGCCTACAGGAGCCTCAGTTTCTTCATCTGTAAACCAAGAGCGACACTGTAACCTCTGTGAAGCAAACAGGTAATCCTTGTAATGTACTTGGTACAAGGCCTGGGGCGTAGCTAGTGCCTAATAAGAATTAGCTCTTATTGTCTGATCTCCCCATGCCCCCAGTCTTGTCCACAGGCCAGCCACCGACCCTTTTCTAATCCAACCCAGGCTGCCCAGCCGCACCGCCGACCCTAACTTCTGCCAGCCTCATCTCCGAGGACCTATCTTGTGCTTAGCTTAGACTTCAAGTCCAGCTCCTTGCCATTCACCACCTCACCTGGGCTCAGAATGCCTCCCACAGACACTGAGAGAAAAAACAACAGCCCTTAATATTAGCTCTCATTCCACTGGTTCCCATGGGTTGGAAGGGACATCCGGTGGCAAAAATCTTGCTCCTGATCAGTTTTTCTCTTTTTTGCTTTCACTTTTCTTTCTCAACGGGCCATATGAAATTGCACTTGGAACTGTGGTTTGTCCTTTGTTTAAAGCCTGCCAGGAAAATCATTAAGTTTTTAGTGGGCGCTGGAGGATATCTTATTTCCCTTTCCATTTAACAAACATTAAATTTTTGACCAGGGTTTCCTGAACTCCACATGCTCGCAAGATGGCTTTTATTTTCCTGGCTGCTTCATTTCATTTTGTCAGTACTGCAGCAAAGCTCTGGGAATGGGATCTGTTAGGGCCATGTCTCCACCAGCCAAGATTTGAAGGGTGCAACAGATTGAAAATTTTCAAACTGCAAAACAGTGCTCAAGTATGTGTTCAGTGAGCAACGAAAGGCTTCCTTGCAGAGTCCTTGCTCCCTCTGTTGGGTAAATGGATGACTTTCCAGGGATGCCACATAAAAGAGTGATTAAAAAAAAATGGCTGTAGGCAGCCGCGAGATGGATTCTTCAGCCCAGTGTACATCTCTTGCTGTTCAAAAACAAGTTTAAATTAGGTTCTATAACCATTCAACCACATCCCCTGATGTCTGTACATGAGTCATTCCCTAGTGAAGGGAAAGGAGGTTGGTATGTTAAGTGTTGCTGAACAGTTCTCAGGAACCTGGCACCCCAAATGTCAGGTTGGTTTTACATGGGTCATATTTAAATTATAACCATTGGTTTTTCCAGAGTGTTTCTAAGCAAGCTGCAAAAAGAGGGCAAAAAGGAAAAAAAAAAAAAAAAAGCAAAAAAAGCCACCAAGAGATGAGAAAAAAAATTTTTTTGAAGATTTATTTTATTTATTTATTTTTAGGGAGAGAGAGCATGAGAGCGGGGGGGACGCAAAGGGAGAGGGAGAGACTCTCAAGCAGACTCTGAGCTGAGCACGGAGCCAGACGCAGGGCTTGATCTCACGACCCTGAGATCATGACCTGAGCTGAAATCAAGCGTTGGAGGCTTAACAGGAAGCTTAACTGACTGAGCCACTCAGGCGCCCTGAGAAAAAACTGTTTGACTGTAAGTACTCAGAACCACTATAAATAAAACAAACTCCAGTACTACTCTCACTTCAAATTATAGTCCCTTGATTTTTTTCACTCTAATTTCCATTCACTTGACTCTAAGTGGGCAAATCTGTCCTGATATCAAGTGGGCTTGCACTCCTTTGTCCAAGGACATGAATTTACCTTGCTTGCCCAGGCCGGTAGACACATCCACAAATACACTTGTAGCTATAACTACATGAAGAGGCCCCAGCAGCTAATCTTGGCCTTAATATATAAAGAGACTGTACATTCTATATCCACTCTCCAGAGGGTAGAGTTCCTCTTTTTTGAGTTGAGTTTTTGTTTCCTGTAGTGGTGATGGGCTCACCACTGATCCAACCTTGGGGGGGGCAGTAGTTCAGTGTGTGGTATTAGAGAAAAAAGCAATATTGACTTTATAACACCATTATGGAACCAACTAACTATGTCAACCACGTTAAGATAATTAGCACCACCCTAAGATAATTAACACACATATACACTCACAAACATGTTAATGCTGCCCTGGAATAGACATTACATCATTTCCTTTTATGTGATCTGTTCATTCATTTATTTGTCAAGCAAATGTTAATTCATTCATTACTAATACAGACTGGAAAAGATGCGACAGCACATTTACTGTTTCTAAAATTCATGTACTGAGTCTCTCTTGCCCTTGAGTTACATGGATACCAGGATAAAACAAAATCAATATTTGTTCTATTCATCCTGCATAAATATTTTCCCAGACAAGTGGCTATTTACCATACTGAGTCAACAAACACTGTTGGAATATTAGAAAGGTTCTCTCAAATTCCCATGGGTCTGGTAACATGGCCTAGGAAACTACCCAAAGGGGAGGGGAACAGACCTTGATTGTGTGCCTGTCACAGTGAGTCACTATGCCAGCCATTTACAGATGTTGTAGCATTTCATCATCATGAACACCCTAGGAGATAGCTACTGTGATTCACTTCATTTTATAGATGAGGATACTGGGGCTCTAAAAAGGTTAAGTAATTTTCTTAAAATGTTCTGCTCTGATGTTTCAATGATACAACATTTTCCTAATTTTTCCCTTTCTTCTCCTTCTCAGCCTTTTTACTATTTCTTTCTCCTTCCCCCTTCATCCATGGCTCAATTTTGGACATTCTCCATCTATATTCCCTGGTGATCTCATTCAGTCAATGGCTTTAAATACTATTCATGTGCTCATAGCTCTCCAGTATGTATCTCTAGCCTCAAATTCTCCCATTGCTGCTAGACTTGCATATCTAACTGCTTACTTAGCATCTACACTTAGATGATGGGCAAGCATCTCCAAATTTGTATGTGCAAACTGGAGACCTTGATTTTTTTTTCTCTGCAGATCTCTTTCTCCCTGATTTGAACCACTTTCATAAATGGTTCTACCATTCATACAACTGCTCATTAAAAACAAATAAATACCCCTCTTTTCTTTACTACCTCCCCAATCAATAACAAAAATATATTGTAAGTCTGTTTGCATTTTTCCATCTCTACCTTTGCCTAAACTTTGCCCCCAATAATACCTCATCTGCCTTTTTCCTTCTCCTTGCCTAGAATGTAGGTTTTCTTCTTCTTTCTTTTTTTTTTTTTTTTATGGCCGAAGATGTGGCATCCATTCGAGCATAAGAGAAATGGCAGCAGCATCACAGAGACATTAGCTCTGATATACTAGATACAAAACAACACCTTCAGATATCATGTTCTGAGTGAAAAATAACTTGTTTCTTTAATCCCAAATAGTCATATTATTTTCTTATTATTTGCAGGTGAAACATTCCTGATAAATGATCTCTCCCCACCCGCATCAATCCATATCCACACAGCATCCAGAGAAGTGTTTTGTTGTTTTTTTAAACATAAGCAAGATTTATTCAGTAACCAAATATTTACTGAACACATATTATGTGCTGTGAATGCTTCTAGGTTCACATAGATATAAGATACACCAGTGAACAAAGCAAACAGAGTTGGGACACACTAGTGAACAGAGTAAAGACCCTTGTTTTTGTGGAGGGCAGAAATATAATAATCATGTAAATAAGTGAATTACTTGTATGTTTGAGGATGATGTATGCTATAAGGGGAGAAAAGGAAAAATTATAAAGCAGGGTAAGATTGATCAGAAGTGAGAGTGGCAATTTTAAAGTGTGGTCAGGATGGATTCAATGAGAAGGGGGCATCTGAGAAAAGACATGAAGGGCCTGGGTGATAGTGGAGATGGGTTGGAGTTACCATCAGCTCAGATGAGGAAGGCTGAGAACAAATCAGACTTATGGAATGAGATGGACATCTCAGTTTTAGATATGCTGAATTTTAAATATCTACCAAAACATTTGAGAAGAGATGATGTTGAGTAAGCGGTGGAATGCATGAGTCAAGAATTCAGTTGACAGGTCTGCACAGTGGAGAAAAATTTGTGAGTCATGGCCTAGAGATGGTATTTAAAGCCATGAGATTGCATGAGATCACTAAAAGGGTGAGTTCTGTTAGAGTAAAAAAGACTAAGTCCTAGAACTGATCTGTTGCCACTTTAATAAGTTGGGGAGAAGAGGAACTGGCAGAGGGGACTGAGAAGATGCAGCCGGTGAATTAGGAAGACAACCAAGAAGCTGAGGTGACCTGGAAGCCAAATGAAGATAGTGTATTAAGGATGAGAGAGTGATCACTGTTACTGATTGTCAAATAAGGTAGGAACTTAAAACTGATCATCGGCTTTAGCAACAATGAGGTCACTGGTGACTTGACAAGAACAGTTTTCATGAATTGTTGGGGAAAAAGCCTGAGTTGAGTGTGTTTGAGAATAGGAGGAGACTAATGGCAGTTTCTTTGAGATGTTTTGTGCAAAGGTGAGAAAAACATTAGAGTGTACCTGGGAGATTTTTTTTTAAGGTGGGAAAATAACATGTTTGCATAATGATGAGATGATCAAGTAGAGATTTAAAAACGGATGATCAGGGGTGCCTGGGTGGCTCAGATGGTTAAGAGTCTGCCTTCGGCTCAGGTCATGATCCCAGGGTCCTGGGATCGAGTCCCGCATCGGGCTCCCTGCTAGGCGGGGAGCCTGCTTCTCCCTCTGCCTCTGCCTCTCTCTCTCTCTCTCTGACTTTCATGAATAAATAAATAAAACATTTTAAAAAATAAATAAATAAAAACGGATGATGTAGGAAAAAGAGGGCTTGCCACACAGGGCCACAGAAAGAACACTAGCTTTTGGTCAGGAAACAGAAGCAGAAGTGAGGGGAGAGACTAGGCCGGAAGACTTTACTGGAGTTCCCTGGCAGAGGCAAGGCAGGGCAGGATAAACAATTTAGGATTGGCTAGTTTGAATAATTTCAGTGGACTCTGGGCTATAGGGATAGTCTCTAGCTGTCTGGCATCTGGTCCTGGGATGATTAAGGCAGAGAAATATTGCCTCCTTGGGTGCACAGAACAGATGGAGAGATAGGACTCTGGATTTGTTAGTTCATATTACAAAGGCATGCTCATGGTTGAGTCTTTTGCTATCTCTAAGAACTGACTAGCCATGGAGGGACTAGAAAGGTTTTTTAAGATGTCAAAACATCTTGGGACGCCTGGGTGGCTCAGTCAGTTAGGCATCTGCCTTTGGCTCAGGTCATGATCCTGGGGTCCTGGGATCAAGTCCCACATCAGGCTCCCTGCTCAGTGGGGAGTCTGCTTCTCCCTCTGCCTGCATCTCCCCCTGCTTGTGTTCCCTCTCTCTCTGATAAATAAATAAATATTTTTTAAAAATGTCAAAACATCTTAATGTATAGAAAATTAAAAACATGATTAATACACAAACACAACTAAAATGCCTGGACATCATATAAAAAACTAACATAAAAAGACCCTGAAAGGTGGAGAGAAGAAAGCAGATTGGCAAAGGACCTCAGGACCCAAGGACCAAACTTGTGATGATTTTCCTGGGTTTTCCTTTTGCCCCATTTATTGCAGACTTGGAGCTGGCATCTGGAAATGCCAACAACAGGAGCAGACAAAAAAAAGTCCCAACAAAACCCTGCTCTTTCTAGTAAAAGGATCAGGAAAAGGACAGTCTAGGAAGACAAAAACTTTTAGACAGTAACTACTTCACTCCAGCCAAGCACCACAGAAACAACACTGTGACTCTACCCCACCCACACCAGCAAAAGCCAAGAAGGAGCCTAGACTTCCAACCTCACAAGGCTGTAACAAGGCAGCTTACCTTTCCCTCTGGGGTGGTCCCAGAGGAGGCCAAGTGGGGACTCAGGGCTTTTACCCCACTGGCCAGTATTGAGGCCCACTCTTTCTGCAATGCCAGTGGAGACCACCTAGGGAGCAGGAACTCCCATTCCCATGCAGCAGTAACAAGAAGTACCCCTTCTCCCAGGGTAGACAACTTAAGTCCTAATATGTCAATAATCACATTAAATGCAAGCAATCTATAAAATAATAAAAAATATAAATGCAAGCAATCTAAACGCACAAATTAAAAGACAGAGATAGAGTATATTAAAAACCATAATCCAACATATGCTGCCTATAAGAAACTCATTTCAAATATAAAAATAAAGGCAAGTATGGCCCTTTTACAAAGATGGTGCTGAAGGCTAAGAAGGAAGCCCCTACCCCTCCCAAAGCCGAACCCAAAGCAAAGGCTTTGAAGGCCAAGAAAGTGGTGCTGAAAGGCATCTACAGTCACAAAAAAAAAGAAGATCCGCACGTCACCTACATTCCGACAACCCAAGACACTGCGTCTGCGGAGGCAGCCCAAATATCCTCGAAAGAGCACCCCCAGGAGAAACAAGCTTGATCACTATGCCATCATCAAGTTCCCCCTGACAACTGCATCAGCCATGAAGAAAATAGAAGACAACAACACACTTGTGTTCATTGTGGATGTCAAGGCCAATAAGCACCAGATCAAACAGGCTGTGAAGAAGCTCTACAACATTGACATGGCCAAGGTCAACACCTTGATCAGGCCTGATGGAGAGAAGAAGGCATATGTTCAACTGGCTCCTGACTACGATGCTTTGGATTTTGCCAACAAAATTGGAATCATCTAAACTGAGTCCAGCTGGCTAAATCTAAATATAAATTTTTTCACCAAAAAAAAAAAAGAAATTAAATAAAGGCAAGTATGGAAAAAGATAGGCCATGAAAACATTAATCAAAAGAAAGCAGGAGTGGCTATATTAATACCAGATAAAGTCAATTTCAAAGCAAAGAAAATTACCAGAGACAGAGAGGGATATCATATAATGATAAAAGGGTCAACCTATCAAGAAGACATAGTAATCCTAAGTATGTATGCACCAAACAACAGATCTGTAAACTATATGAAACAACAATTGACAGGACTGAGAGGAGAAACAGACAAATTCACAATTACAGTTGGAGACTTCACTATGCCTTTCAGCACAGATAGGATAACCAGACAGAGAATCAGTATGGATATAGAAGAGTCCTAACAACATTATCAAGCAACAGGATTGAAGCAACATTTACAAGATACTCCACCCAATAACAGCAGTATCCAAGGGACATATGCAAAGATAGATAATATCTTGGATCATAAAACAAATCTTAACAAATTTAAAATAGTTGAAATCATACAGAGTGTGTTTTTTGAACACACTGGAATCAAAATAGAAATCAATAAGAAAGATAGCAGGAAAATACTCTAAATACTTGAAAACTAAATACACATTTTTAAGTAATCCATGGGTCAAAGATGAAGTCTCAAGAGAAATTTTTAAAAATACATTGAATGAATGAAAATGAAAATACAACATGTAAAAATTTGTGGGACATAGCTAAAGCAGTATGGAGAGGGAAGTTTTCAATACTAAAGACATGCAACAAAAAAAAAAAAGGAAAAGTCTCAAATACATTATATAAGTTCCCACCTCAGGAATGTAGAAAAAGGAAAGCAAAAGAAGCCCAAAGAAAGCAGAAAGAATAAAATAACGGATTAGAGTAGAAATTGAGGACACTGAAAATTAAAAAATAGTGAAAAATCAATGAAACAAAAAAATCAATGAATCAATGAAAGAACTGGTTCTTTGAAGAGATCCATAAGATTGACAAACTTTTTGCAAAAAATTGACCAAAAGAGAGAAAAAACCAATTACCAATATCAGGAAGGAAACAGGGGATAGAACTATAGATCTTGCACAAATCTAAAGGATAATAAGGGAATCTATGAGCAACTGTTCACACATAAATTTGACAACTTAGACAAAATTAACCAGTTCCTCAAAAACCACAAACTACTGTAATTTACCCAACATGAAGTTGATAATTTGAATAGTTCTATACTTACTAAGGAAATGAACTGTAATTTTAAAACCCCCTAAGACAAAATCTCTAGGCCTAAATGGTTTCACTGGAGAATTTTGCCATAGGTGGAAAGAATAATTAACAATCAATTCTACACAATCTCTTTCAGAAAATAGGAGGAAAAACATTTGAATTCATTTTTTAAAGCTGGTATGACTTCAATATCAAAACCAAAAATAGCATAAAAAAAGGAAAATTATAGACCAATATCCCTCATGAATACAGACACAAAAATCCTTAACAAAACATCATTAGCAAATAGAATTTAGCAACATATGAAAGAATTATATACCATGACCAAGTGAGATTTATTGTAGGGCACAAGGCTGATTCAATATTTTAAACTAAATCGATGTAATCCACTATATTAACAGGCTAATGAAGAAAAATCACATGATCACATCCCTCAGTATAGAAATGTATTCCATGCCATTGATGATAAAAAATAAAAAACCTCTCAGAAAAATTGGAATAGAAGAGAACTACATCAACATGATAAGGAGTACTTACCAAAAAAATCCACAGCTAACATTATACTTAATGGTGAAAAGCTGAATGCTTTCTCCCTATGTTCAGGAGCTAAATAAAGATGTCTGCACTCACCACTCTTATTCAGCATAGTGCTGGAAATTCTAGCTAGTGCAGTAAGGCAAGGGAAGGAAACAGAAGTTGTACAAATGGAAAGAAAAAACTGGTACTATTTGCAGATGACACGGCAGTCTACTTAGAACATCCCAAGGAATCTACAAAAACAACTTCCTAGAACTAATAAGTGAGTTCGGCAATGTTGCAAGATACAAGATAAGCATTCAGGAATCAACTGTATTTCAATCTACTACCAATGAATCTGTGGACACTGAAATTTAAATTCCAATACCATTTATAACTGCTCAAAAACAAAAATAAAATACTTAGCCATAAATCTAAGAAAACATGTTTAGGACTTGTAAGGTAAAGACTACAAAATGCTGGTTAAAAAAATTTTTAAAGAATAGATGGACAGGGCGCCTGGGTGGCTCAGTTGGTTAAGCGACTGCCTTCGGCTCAGGTCATGATCCTGGAGTCCCGGGATCGAGTCCCGCATCGGGCTCCCTGCTCGGCAGGGAGTCTGCTTCTCCCTCTGACCCTCCTCCCTCTCATGCTCTCTGTCTCTCATTCTCTCTCTCTCAAATAAATAAATAAAATCTTTAAAAAAAAAAACAGATGGACAGTTGTATGGTGTTTATAGATTGGAAGACTCAGCATATTAAAAATATCAGTTCTCCCCAAATTAACATACAGGTTTTACCCAATTTCTACCAAAACTGAGTAAGATTCTTTTGTAGATATAGACAAGATTGTTCAAAAATTTATATGAAAACTTAAAAAAAATAGAAGAGTTAAAATAATTTTGAAAAAGAAGAATAAAGTGGGAGGAACCAATCTACCTGATTTCAAGACTGGTTAGATAGCTTCTTGAATCAAGACTATGTGGTACCAGTAAAGGGATAAACACATAGATTGATAGAACAGAATAGAGAACCCAGAATACATTCACACAGATGTATTCAAATGACTTTTGACAGATGTACAAAAGCAATTCAATGGAAGAAAAATGGATGTTTCAAAAAATGGAGCAATTGGACATCCATAAGCAAAAAAAAAAAAAAAAAAATGAGCCTCACCATAAACCTCGGTCCTTACACAAAAATTAATTCAAAACGGACAACAGACTTAAATGCGAAACATAAAATTATGGTTAAAAAAGAATAGGAGAAAACCTTTAAGCTCTTGGGACAGACAAAGAGTCATAGACTTGACCCCAAAAGTATAATCCATGAAAGGAAAATTGATAAATTGGATTTTATCAAAATTAAAAAGTTCTGCTTCGTGAAAGACTATTAAAAGATGAAAGACAAGCAACAGATGGGGAACATATTTGTGAACCACATATCTGACATAGGAATAGGATCTAGAATATATAAAGTACTCTCAGAACTCAAGAGTTAAAAAATCAACAAATCAATCAGAACATGGGCAAAAGACATGAAGAAACATTTCTCTGAAGAAGATATATAAGTGGCCAATAGACATACGGAAAGATGTTCACCATTGTTAGCTATTAAAATGTCATTAAACCACAATGAAGGGGCACCTGGGTGGCTCTGCCTGCCACTCCCCCTACTTGTGCTCTCTCTCTCTCTCTGACAAGTGAATAAATAAAGATCTTAAAAAAAAACAACCCACAATGAAATGTCTGTATGTACCTATCAGAATGGCTAAAATAAAAAAACAGTGGCACCACCAAATTCTGGCTAGGATGCAGAGAGGTTAAATTACTCCTACTTTTGCTAGTGGGAATGTACCCTGATACAGCCACCCTGGAAAACAGTAATGTAGTTTCTTAGAAAACTAAATATGTAACTACCTTGTGATCTATTAATTGTCCTCCTGTGCATTTATCCCAGCAAAATGAAGACATATAAAAATTTGTCCATGAGTGTTTGTAGAAGCTTTATTTGCAGAAGCCCGAAATTGGAAACACCAGATGTCCTTCAATGGTGACAGTTTAAATGGCAGTCCATCCTACCACGGAGTATTACTGAGCAATAAAAAGAAATAAACCACAGATTGCACACAGCAAAGTGAATGACTCTTCAGAGAATTATGCTGAGTGACAAAAGGCAATCCCCCAAAGCTACACAGTGTATGATTCCATTTATGTAACATTCTTGAAATGGCCAAACTATAAAAGTCAATTACAGAATAGTGGTTGCCAGGAGTTGAAGATGGAGGGGGAGCAGGCAAAGGTGAGTGGGAAGTGAGTGTCGCTATTAAAAGCAACATGAGGGATCTTTGTGGGCACTGAAATGTTTACCTTGACTTTCTCTAAGACTATCCTGGTTGTGATAACATTCAATAGATTTACAAGCTGTCACCATTTGGGGGAAACTGGGTAAAGCGTATGTAGGACCTCTGTATTATTTCTTACAACTACATGTGAATTGACATTTATTTCTCAGAATAAAAGGCTTAACTCTAAAAATTATTTCTTTACTTCCTGTTGCTTGTAAAATAAAAGGCAAACTTCTTATTGTGGCCTGCAGGGGTTCGTTTGACCCTGTCCTCTGCCTAATCCTCCAACCCTTTGTCACAGTGCTTTTGTTTTTCTCTAACTTTAGTCACATGACTGCTTTACTCTTCCTTTAGCTTCTTCAAGCTCTTCTCTACCCCTGGTCTTAGCCTTTGCTATTTCCTCTGCCTGTGAATGCTCTCCTCCCAGCTCTTTGCATGGCTCCTCATTCTGATTCTATAGGTCTCAGCTCAAACTCCACCAGCTCGGAAGAGCTGTCCCTCACCTGCAGAGCACATGCACCCAGACCCACAGTGAGAGACAGCAGTTAGGCCCTGCAGCTGGGCTGAATCACAGCACCTGCACCTAATGGCTCTAAGACCTGGGCACCATGCTTAACATCTCTGTGTCCCCAGCTCTAAAATGGGCCCACCCAATGAGGTCTCCCTTCAGAAAGTTGTTACTAAGGATTAAATTGGTTAACATAGGCAAATCATTTAAATTAGTACCCGGGATGCAACAAAGCCCACATAGGTGTTATTTGTTATTATCTAAAAAAAC
Organism: Neomonachus schauinslandi; assembly: GCF_002201575.2. Classification (NCBI taxonomy): domain Eukaryota; kingdom Metazoa; phylum Chordata; class Mammalia; order Carnivora; family Phocidae; genus Neomonachus; species Neomonachus schauinslandi. Next base: position 54,145,031 of record NC_058414.1, read on the forward strand.
CTCCTAAAATCTCACTGGTTTTCAAAGTGCAATCCCTGGAGCAGCAGTGTCCCATTAACTTGTGAGAAATGCGTATTTTCAGGCCCCGCCCCAGATCACCGAAGCACCGCCCCCGCCCCTCCCCCCCGCCCCGCCCAATCTGTGTTTTAACAAGCCCTCCAGGTGATTCAAGCAGGCCACTGGCTTATCGCATATCCCTATTTACTTCCTTAATATCACTATCAGAGATTGCCATTATCAGTCGATTTGCATGATTAATGCCCATCTCTCTTGCCAGAACAGCATTCTATGAGGGTGAAGCCGTCAAATTCTTCACTACTGTATCCCCAGCTGCTAGTCTGGCACAATGCAGGCACTGAAAAAATATTAACAAATAAATGAATGAAAGAACCTAGGCAAGGTCGTGTCTTTAAATAACTGAACCGATTGATGGTGACTCCAGGCTGGCCTTGCCCCCTCCAACATGCTAGGAATCAGTGACAGGCTAATTCCTTGTTTTTAGTTAGCAGCCTCAAGTTCCTTTGTGGTGCTTTGTAAGATGGATGTCCCTGGCATGTGAAAACCTGACTTGCAAACTGCATTTTGTTTTATTATTTTTTAATATTTTATTTATTTATTTTAGAGAGAGCGAGAGAGCACAGGAGCGACGGGGAGGGGCAGAGGGAAAGGGAGCGGCAGGCTCCCCACTGAGCAGGGAGCCTGATGCGGGGCTCGATCCCAGGACCCTGAGATCATGACCTGAGCCGAAGGCAGACACTCAACGGACTGAGTGAGCCACCTGGCGCCCCCCAACTGTGTTTTAAATGCAAATAGACCACAGCAGAGTCAAGGATTCTTTGTGCAAGGAAGGGGACACATCCCCTTTCCACTGTACTGTGTTGGCCACCTCTTATTTATTTATTTACTTAGGTGATTGTGAGTGGGCTGCTTTATGGAATGGCAACATGGCACCCTCTATCCATGGCTTTTAGTAGCGGTGGCTTGTGAAGCATCGTCACCTTTTGTCTAGGCTACCTTACATCTCAGTTTGGAGGGAGAGGAGATTCAGTGCATTCATGCCCACACCCCTTCCTATTGTGCCGGCCTTTCAGCTTTACTCTCATGTCTCTAACCTGTCCATCTCTGTGTCCTCTGTGGGCTTCTCATCTTCAGCTTCTCCCTGCCTCCCTTAGTGCTTGTCTGACAGGCACATTCCTTGGATAACCTCCTTCCAATTCAGACTTCTTTGTTGGCACATCCTCCCGGGCATCCCAAAGGCACCTCAGCACAGGATGTCCAAGACTACATGATTTATCTTTCCTTTCCCTCTTCCTTGGCATTCTCTTGTCTTACTCTGCTTAGTGGTGTTACCATCTACCCTGTCACCCAAGGTAGAAATCTGGGAGCCATTTTCATTCCTTTCTTTATCTCACTTCCCATATTGTATCAGTGTCCTAGTCCTTGAAATTGTTCCCCCTATGATGCCCCACATCACAACCCTCCATGTCCTCCAGGTCTGCTCAGGGTTGCTATGTCGCACAGCTTCAAGCATCTCACCTGGACTGTTTTAAACATCTAACAAATATCTTTGTTACTGACGTTATATCTATACATTCTCCACACAACCACGGTACAATAATTTTTTGAAATGCAAAATTTGGCCCCTTTTCTTCCACTGCTTAAAGTTATTTCAAAGGTCCCATGTTATAGAATATGGTACAAATCCTTTAGCATGCTATACTAGGCCCTTCATTACCAATCCAGATATCCTAATCTCTGTACCTTGCTCCAAAACATGTACAAATCTCCATACCAAACCTACTATCATCCTGAGCTTTTCAAAGTCTTTTTTCTTTTGGTCATACTCTCTTCTCAGATACCCAGGTAGAAATAGGTATACTCTCCTTTAAGCCCACCAGTATCAGTCAGGTTTTGCTGCAGTAACAACTCCAAATTAGAATGACAAACATTCATCTCTTGCTTATTTACATGAGTGCAGAGGGATGAGCTGTAGGTCTGCACCAGACAGTAGGTTAACCATGGGTTTGCAACAGATGACTCTTCTTATGGACCTAGACTGAAGGAGCAGCTGTTGCCTAGGGCATGCTTTTCTTATGGCAGAGATCAGAAGTACAAGTTGGAGGCCATCTGAAACACACGGTTGCATTTAAAGCTTCTGCTCTCTTATGACATACATCATGCTCATTCACATTTTAGGATATCTACGCAGTAAATGGAATCACATTCCATCATGTTCCTGGCACCCCAGCGACTGTGGAATCTGATGACAGATTCAGCTTTTGGGACAAAAATGCCAGAACAAAACTAAAAACTTCAGAAACAGTTAAATCAATCGATATCAGCTTGCTACTTCAATCATTATGGGAAAACATTTGCATATGCTTCTAGCGATGCCTGGTCAAAAGGACATGAATTCTGTAATCCCCAAAAGAAAAATTACATTTTCCTGTGTATGCAGCTGAAGAGCTAAAACCGAGGAATAAGAAGTAGTGGCTGGAGACTTCTAGGTTGTCTGGAGTTGTTTTCTCTCTACTTGGCCTTACCTCTGTACAAATTTGGGTCCCAGCTTTTTCTGGGTTGTCAGCCATGGACGTGGATCAGCCCCTGGAGAAGACAATGTCATTGTTCAGCAGTCAAGAGCCCCGCTGGCCACAGTGACCGGCCGCCTCCATTTTGCTGTCTTTTGCAGATTTCTTTTGTAACTCTATGGGTATTGACAGAAGTTAGACTCATGTGGGAGACCTCCAGGTATCTTGCAGTGCTTCATTCAGCAATGTATTTAGTAGAGAACATTGGGAAACATTCTATGAAGCCTGTACTATACAATATGTAATAAAATATATCAAAGATTAAAAAAAAAAAATTCGGCTAAAGCAAGCTGCATGGCCAAGCCCAACATCAGTGATGTAGGGATTTTACTCCTTTTAGAGAAGGACAGACAGTTTGAACACCAGGGAAAAATTATGCAATTTATCCCATTACCCTACACTTGGTATGTATTTTCATTACAGCGCCCCCCCCCATCCTTTCTTTGTTTAGCTATCTTTCTCCTGTAGAGTTTAAGCTTCTGAGGGTGGGGTCTGATTTGTTCTTTTATACCTTCAGGCCCTAGTACAATTTCTGAATGGGTAAATAAATTAATGATAGACCCAAAAATTCAAGATGGGAAATGCAGGATGAATATTAGGTTTGTTAAAGATAATGAGTTCAGTACCAACCTCATAGGCTAAATATGTTCTGAGCACTGTCCTGGTAATGGAACTGTCATTTTAAATACAGTTACTAAGAGCTAGTATGTTCTGAGTTCTATACCATCAACTTAGAATCACTCTTTTGGAAAAGGGCTAATGAGCTTTAAACAGCCTGTAATTTTTTTAAAAATAGGCTTTACTTTTTACAGAAGTTTTAGGTTCATAGCAAAATTGAGTGGAAGGTACAGAGACTTCCCATGTTCTCCCCTCACCTATTCATACTTGGCCTCCCCCATTAGCAACATCCTCCACCAGAGTGCTAGATTGGTTATAATTGATGACACTACACTGTCACATCATTATAACCCAAAGTCCAAGGTTTTCCATAGTGTAGTTGGCATTGTACATTCTATGGGCTTGGATAAATGTATAATGATGTGCAATCACCATTACTCTATGTGTCACATAGAGTGGTTTCCCTGCCCTAAAAATCCTCTGTGCTCTGCCTAGTCACACCTCTCTCCTCCCTAACCCCTGGAAACCATTAATCTTTTTATTGTTTCCATAATTTTACATTTCCCAGAAGACATACAGTTGGAACCATACAGTATATAGCCTTTTCAGGCTGGCTTCTTTCCCCAGTAATATGCATTTAAGTTTCCTTCATGTCTTTTCATGGTTTGATGGTTCATTTCCTTTTAGCACTAAATACTATTCCATTGTCTCAATGTATCACAGGTTATTTATCCATTCACCTACCAGAGGGCATCTTGGTTGCTTCCGGGTTTTGGCAATCATGAATAAGCTGCTATAAATATCCATGTGTAGGTTCATCTGTGGACATAAATTTACAGCTCCTTTGGGTAAATACCAATGAATGTGATTGCTGGATCATATGGTAAGAGTACTGAAAGAGTTTTGTAAGAAATTGCCAAACTCTCTTCCAAAGTAGCTGTACCATTTTGTATTCCCACCAGCCATCATTGAGCATTCCTGTTGCTCCACATCCTTGTCAGCATTTGGTATTGTCAGTATTCTGGATTTTGGCTGTTCCAATAGGTGTGTAGTGGTAGCTCATTGTTTTTTATTTTGTATTTTCTGATGCCATATGATGTGGAGCATCTTTTTATATGCTTATTTGCCATCTTTAGGTCTTCTTTGGTGAGGTGTCTATTTAAGGTCTTTGGCTCATTTTTCAATCATGTTGTTTGTTTTCCTATTGTTGAGTTGCCTATATTTTTTAATTGAGTGATTACCTTGATCTTAAATTTTCTCAAATCTTAAATATAAACACTGACAGTTTTAGTGTTGGTTTTTCTTACTTCCAGAAGCTGGCATTAAAGACAACTAATTAAATAGTTGTAAAATCTGGATAGCCACACAACTTGAAAATGACAGTGAGAGAGAATGGGAAGATAGAGGAGGCCAGAGTTCTTTAGACTCCAGGAAGTCCGTGAACCTCTGAAATTGCAAAATTTCAAGTGTGTACACACACTTGTCTGGAGAAGTAGACCATGGCTTTGCATCAGAGTCTTAGAGGGGTTTTTGTTAAATAAACTCCTTGTTGCCAAGGGAAGATAGAAGAAATGTCATTTTTATTTATTCCCAGATGATGGTATTAACAATAATTTATTGAACATTTATTTTGTGAGTTGGCACTGTTCTAAGCACTTTTACAGACATTCTCATTTAATTTTGAAAACAACTCTGTTATTATTATCTTTAATTTTCCAATGAGGAGACTCGGGTTTAGAGAAGTATTGTTAGATGTTCCAGGTCATATCCTTAGTCAGTGGCAGAAAGAGATGCCCAAAAAGTTGCCCTCTCAGCCATTATACTGTAGTTCTTCAGTCCTCAATTTAATTTTACTTTACCCCTCTTGGTCTCTCTTAATAATTTTGGTTAAAAAATCGCTTTTAAATTTAGCTCCCTGGGCAGTCACAAACTGACCAGCTCTCAGATTTCTGGCAGGACAACCCAGTTCACATGTCATAAATATAACTGGAGACATAACCAGACACTTAAATACATTTTCATCATTGTGCAATCTTACTAATGGGTTGGCTTCAGATTCCAAGTGGAAGAGTTCTGGTGCCTCACCTAATTGGCAGGCACTTTCCAAGTCCTGTTTGACTATTGAATTCTGCTCATTAGGTTAATGAAAAGCAAATTTGCAGTACCCCTGGTGATGTAAAGCATTCTAGCAGCGATGAATTCATATGGAATTTATTTATCAGTTCTTATTTAAATAGTTGCAAACCTCCAGAAATGGTCCTGCATTTTATGGGAATTCATTTGCTGAGGATAACACTGCAAATCTGTCCCATTTTCAGAGATCCGCTTTCAGAGGGATATTCAAATGAGGACATTAAATTGATTGTACCAAATGTGATGAGTGATAGGCCATATTGTGTGTGCACTGGAATGGGTGTTGGGTTTATGGTCTGCCTGAACTTAGCAATAAATCAGTGGTAGTCACTTTAGCCAGAGAGTTCAGCTTCTCCACTCACCTTTCATCACTGAATGGTTACTCTGCATATTTTGCATTTACATTTGCAAAGTGCTTTTGTCCTCCAAATGTCACTGTAGATGTCTGCATGTTTTATGATTGCTAGTTCAAAGCGGGAGAGACTGGCATGGCTGTGAGGGGGAAGTGGCTGACCAGGGTGCCAGGGTGCCTCTGAAGCAGTCACTGTGGTCATTCCTCCGACATCACTGCCTTCATATATCTCTTTTATGGGTTCCATTCCCCTTTCCTGGGTTTTTTTTTTTTTTTTGCCTTTATGCCCCCCGGTCATATTCCACAAATACGACTTAAATTACAGGAAGTAGCACATAGCATAGTGCTTAAGAGAAAAGGCTCAGAAGTCAAATAGACCCAGCAGAGCTGAAGTGACCTTGGGCAATGAACTCATCTATAAAATGGGGTTAATAGACATCCCTTACAGAACTGGTGCGGGGACTTTATTCAGTTAGATCATATATGCATAATGTCTGTTACAATTTTTGTTCCATCATCAGAAATAAAACATGAGGCAGAACAATTAAAGGTTTACCTCTATGGTACAGACAACAGGCTGTGAGATTTTTATTAAAGGAGAAATGACTTAGGGAGCAACCTGAGATGTCTTCAGGGGAATTCTTAATCTGATTGCAAAGGAGGACAGGATCTGGATAAGCAAATAGGAAGGGAAGGGAACTGTGTAACTGTGGTGATTCTGGACACTTCTTCCATAAAAGTAGTGTCTAATCCTCCTCTCCTCACATGTGAGCTGATCCTGGTGCCTCACTTCTAATAAGTAGAATGTGGTGGAAGGGAGATTGGGTGACATCTGCTACTAAATTATAAAATGTGAGACAGTGTGTCATTCCCTCTATTTTCTGTCAGTCTGTCTATCCCCTTTAGGGCCCTAAGCTACCTTATAAGAAGTAAGGCTACCTTGAAGCTACCATGGGACCATGTGGGGAGATCATACAGAGTTAGAGATACATGCCCATGGAGCTTCAGCTGCTGAAATCTCCCCAGCTCTGGCATCAGATATGTGAGCGAGCCTCTGGATAATTCCAGCCCCAGCCACCAGCCAATGGTAACTGTGAGAGGTCCTGAGCGAGATCTGCCTAGCTGAGCCTAGTCAACTTCTAGAGCCCTGACAGAGAATAATAAGATGTTGTTATTTTAAGCCACTAAATTCAAATGTTACTCACCCGTAGAAACTGGAACAATAACCAAAGGCATTAGAGCACTTATAAACCAAAGAAAATTTACAATTAACAAGACTCCTAAACCAGTAATATTTGGTTTCAATAGGTTAATTTTTTTTTTTTTTTTTTTGGACAGGTGATGCTTCACAGTAGCCAAACTGATGCCTACATCACTGAAAGGTGGATGCCACGGTGCAGGCTTTTGGCAGATTGATACATGCGTGCCATGTGATGACCCAGCTCTCCTGCTACACAGCTCTGTCCCAACTACCAGGAAACCTTTGCTTCTGTAGTGCACAGAGATGTCTGGCCTTTACACAGTGCTAACATGTCATCATTATTTTCTGGTCCTGTCTCTGTTCTTAGCACATCAGCCCATTACAATGGAAGATGTTCTCCTTGATGCCGATGTGATCCTAAGTACATAGAAGAATCCAGGCACTGATGGTGAATGTCAGCACTCAGTGATCAGGGGTCACCCAAAGAAACCAGACTTTTAAAAATATACATTTTTTTAGATTTTAACATGAAAATGAAAATACAAAATTTAAGAACTCTTGCAGGGAATTATCAACTGCACAGAAAGTACTAGGATTTGGCTGGACTAGAAGGGAGAGAGATACACTGCAGGTAGTTCTCAGCAAAAAGGTTAGCTGAAGTAGACTGGAGTTATGGATGACCCTGAATGCCAGCACCTAGAGTCTGAGCTATTGACTTTTAGTCACTATTGGTTCTAGAGTAGGGGCGTGACAGCATGAAAGCTCTAGTTCAAGATTCCTCTCAAAGTTGTATGAATTAGACAAAGTTGAGGCTGGAGTCAGGAAGACTGGCTATCAGTCCCTTGTACTATACAAATCCCTGAGCTTAAAAAAATCAGTGTTCGCCAACTGTGGTAGTCTACTGGGCTCTTTGAAAACTCGAGTATAGGTTGTGAGTTGGATTTCATTTCAGCCCTCAGGGATTTATGGATTCACATAAACATCAGCATTTTTACATTGTTGTATACTGTTTATAATTATAATTTTGTAATAGTCCCTCAAATTGATATACTACAATTTACTTAACTAATCCCTGTATTGTCTGAAGCACATTTATATGTGTAACATCTTCCTTCCTGCCTGCCTTCCCTCCTTCTAGCATGGAAAAGGAAAAGAAGACAGATTATAAAGCACTAGGAATGGAATTACTGAGGCAAAGAGAACGAATATTTTTTTCTTTTAAAATAATTTATTGAGCTCTCTCTTGCAAAATTGGGAGATATGGGTTTTAGGAAAGGCAAGCTTTGGAGTCTGACTGAAAACACTGCACAGGCAGAACCAATCAGTAGATCCCTTCATTGAAATTCTTCATTTCTGACACTTGGTTTGCTTTCGTGGCAGGGAAGAAAGCAGGGGGTGCTTTCCAAGTCTGCTCTGAAGAGTGTTTTGAGGAGTATTATTTGGAAATCAGGGTTTGTTGACTAAGTTAAACAAACAGGTCATTGAACCAGCCCTGTCATAGGTACAATTTAGAGTTAAGTACAGCCTTAGCCCCTCAGTGATGTCAGATGGACATCAATTTGAGAAAATCTTCATCAATCCCACTCAAAGGAGGTTAGGCTAGTATATTAATTTGCAGGTAGTTCTCCAATTTAGAAATGAGCCAAGGTTTGTCTGCCTGCTTGCATTAATCATTTGGGGACAGCTGCTGGAAGCACACTCCTGGAACTGGGGATGCCAATCTTTTCGGAGAGCAAGTAAACAAGGTTATCAGTGCCAAGAACAAGCTTCAGCAGGAACAATATTAATCCCGCTCCCCTAAACTTTTTTTTTTTTTCTTGTAAACAGTCACATTCTTGAAGATTAGGAGCTATGATCTAGGACTTGCAAAGTCTGGAGCTTCACTAGTCCAAAGTCCATGAACTCTGTCATACAGACCACTGAACTGCCATCAGAGAATTCACATGGACTCATGATGCAGCAAATTCTCTATTGTGTGCCATGGTTCCAGTGCTTATTGACCTGTTTTGTAAACAGTATAAATACTAACTTTGTCTGTTACATGCCAAGCCAGGGTTAGGTAAGACGGAAATAGTAATGACAGTCACTGAAAGCTAGATTTAGTCAGGTAAATGATAAAAGGCTCTCAGTTTTGTTATTTGCTTTTGATGGGCAGATGGAAGTGTCTGCCTCAAGGAAGAAGCAGAGAGGCACGTCAGCACTCTAAGTCCATTGGTTCTCAAACTCGACTGACTTCAGAATTCCCCAGATACAAAAGTCTTGTAGATCCTACCAACATCAACTGAATTTGAAATTTCTGTGTGTACACGGGGGTGGGGGATCTTCTGGAATTTTGAATCCTGAATCAGAACTGAGGATCACTATCTCTCATGCTATAGCAAAAAGATGTGGACTTAAATATAATTAATGCTGATTGCTACCTATAAATCAACATGCTTATTATTCATTGAAATCCTGCCCCTCGCATTCTTAGCCCTAGCTCCTTATCTGCAGCTTCCAAAGTTTATTTCCCTGAAAGTTTCTCCCAAACCACAGTGTAATTTTGGATAGACACAGCCTATAATCTCATCTACAATACTAGACACAGTATCATTTAGTTACTTTGAAAATTCTGACTCCTCCTTGGATAAGGGAAAAGCACAATCTTTGCCAAAGTTGGGGGACAAACGTGGAGCTCCTGTTGCTCAGGGAGGCTGGCGTGGGCTCTGGAAAAAGCAGATAGGAAGACTTCAAAACTTGTGGCTATTAGAATGAAAGGGACCACATTGTCTCTTCATTTTAATAAGTGAGGGAATTGAGAACAGAGAGGTTGGAACTTGTTCAAGGTCACATACAGCCAGGCAGTGGAGTAGTTAGGTCTAGAACTCAGGTCTCCTGATTCCCCTTACCCCCTGGAGAGGTTTCACATAAGGGGCTCTTAGAAAGAGTTGAAAACCATGGCATACTAGAGCGTACTGGCGGTTCTGGTTTCAGTCGTCGTATTTTTCGCAGGTTCTGCTAATCCAACAAAGCTTGTTTACAAAGCGTTTAGCAGACAAGTTTCCAGTTCTTTAAAACAGAACCACCTCTCCCCCCAAACAAACACACACTCATTTAGGGACTCCACCAAACCCTATCTCTAGAAATCGATTGCTCCCTTTCACTCAATCCTTTTAACTTGCAAAGGGGCCAAAGATCACTGGATCTTGGACACTCTGAAATATAAGAAGTTAACCTTTTTATGCCTCTGTGCAAGGGCACTTTTCTAAGTTTACAACAAACACCCTTGATTGTTGACTGTGTGACCTCCGCGAAGTTCTCTTTTCAGATTATGTATAGATATGCACATTTCTAGCCGTAACCTTTCTGTGCTTAGGCAGTCTGCAAGGATTAGAGCATTTAATTCTCACAACAACCCAGTTATATTAGCTCCATTTTTCAGAGGCAGTCACTGAGAGATTGGGTTCTTTGTCTAGGTTGAATATCTAATTAGAAGAAGATTTGAACCCAGATCATTAAAAATTCATTTTTATCTGGATGAGGCATATAAAAATCACTATTTTTTTTTTAGGTCATCTTCAAAAGAAGATATTTTGTCCCACCTCTTATTTATCTGAAGAAACAAGTACAGTGAATTATTTCAAGAACAGCTAGAATCGCCGTGAGCCAGTAACAGATGGAAGTCACACCCAGAGCAGAGTAAAGTGCTAAGGACCCAGAGATATGGATAGCAGCACCATCAGCATCTGCTATGTTATTTATTCGACACTATATGCATGGTGCTAAAAACTGCAGTTACAAAGTTAAATAAGAATGTACTTTCTTTCTTGGAGGAACTCATAGTCTACTGGGGAAGCCAGACTTATAAATGGACAATTTCAGTATAATAAGTACACCATTAGCACAATGCACATTTTGAGCAGAGATGAATTAATGAATCCAGGCTGTGAGGAGGGGATGGCCAGAGAAGCCCATCTCAAGGGCATGACCCATATGCTAAGCCTGTAAGGAGGAGGGAGAGCTAGCCAGACAGAGAAGGTGGTTGAAGAGCAGGCAGGGAAAGGTATTACAGGCACAAGAAATAGCACAAAGGGTAGGGCAAAATCTGGAATAACACAGGAGGTGCAAGGGAACCGTGTTCAGATCCATATATTAACCTGCAGAGCAGGAGGTGGGAGGGAGGCTGGTGAGCTCACAGCTGGCCTTATGTATTATGCTGAGTTTGGAATTCTTTGTAGACATTGGGAAGTCATTTAAGAGTCTTAAGTTCATGAGTGACATGATCAGATTTGCACTTTAGGTCAATCACCCTGACTGGCTATCTGTTTCCTGCTATCACCAGTGACTCTCATCCATGTGACATTTCCCCATGAATTTATCTAGGGGTTATGAGAAATTACTAGCCAAGAAAACATGCTAGAAAATGCAAGTGAGAAGACATTTTTATAGGGATATGGTAGACTGAAAAACTGGCCACAGTTCTCTACCCCTCCATGTAATCCACATTCTTTGTAAAGTGACTTCGCTGTTTCATCAACACAGGGAGTCTATTTCCTCCACATGTTGAATCTCAACTGGCTTTGTGCCTTGCTCTGGCCAGTAGAGTGAGGTGAAAGTGACTGTGGGCCAGAGCCATGTCTACACCTCCAGAGGCCACGTACATCTTTGCTCTCTCCTTGTCCTGACTCCCCCATATGAACAGGCCTTGCTAGCTTGCTGTAGGATGAAAGACCATGCATGCCAGCCCTGAGTCAGCCCTGTCGTCCAGATATGGGAGAGCCCAGCCAAGGGGTGGGCTTCAGCTGATTCAGAACAGACCACAGACACATTAAAGCAGCAATCCAGAGCAGAAGCGCCTAGTGGAACCCAGCCCAAACTTCTGATCTGCCACGAGGCAAATAAATGGCTGCTTCAAGCTGCTAAGTTTTGGGGTGTTGGTTATCCTGCAAAAACTAACTGGATGGTCGGATAACCCTGTATCTGCTCTAGTATATCAAAGAGTAAATCGTTTGCAAGCCTTGACACCTTATCAGCTATAAGTAACAAAGTGCTTCAAACATGTTGGCATGTCACAACACAATGGCAAAGCATGATAAAGAACATTTCTCAAAGTGTGCCTTTTGAAAGGCTTCTGCTTCAGGAAAGATGGAGCAGATAGGTTTTTTTGTTTTGTTTTGTTTTGTTTTGTTTTTTTTACTCCTCTGACAAATACAACTGAAACTGCTAGACATTACATTTAAAGCAGATAAAACTCTGAAAGGTGGAAAGAAAAGGCAGGCCAGCTAGGGAGCCATGGGACCTGAGGAAGGACACAATGGTGAGTGTTCTGGGGTTTCTTTTTGCTTTGTCTATCCCAGATTTGGAGCTGAAGATGCCGGCCATTTGGAAATGCCAACAGACACGTACCAAAAAAATTCCCACAAAAACTTGCTCTCTCTAGTCTAAGCATCAGGAAAGAGGCAGCCTAGCATGATAAAAAACTTCTGGACAATCACCACTCTCCTCCAGCCAACAGCACAGGAACAAATTGTGGCCCCATTCCCACCAGTAGAAGCTGTGTGGGAAGCCTAGACTTCAGCTTTTGAGAGGCTATAATGAGGCATCTTCATGCCCTTCTGGGGTAGTGTCAGAGAAGGTCAAGCAATGAGCTGCCCTGCACCAACCCCCCACTCCCGTGTCAATGGAGACCATGCAAGAGAGCCCAGACCACCACTCCGTCGGCAGTTAGGGTACCTAACTAGGGGGTGATTCCGGAGGAGTCCAAGTGGACAGCCAGTCTCTCACTGTTGCCAGAAGTGAGGTCACCCCCAGAGAGTTGTCAGTGGAACCACAGGTGGTTGGGGGGCTGGAATTGCCATCTCTGCCCAGCAGTAATGGGGAGCCCCCTCCCTGGGTGTCAATGGGAGTTGAGTGGGAAACGTGGACTTCTACCTCCCCCTGGCAAATGATGCGGCACCCTGACTTTCCATACTGCAGCAGGTTAAATAAGGTTAAAACACAAGGTTGAACAAGATCCAGACTCTCCTAGCAGGTGAAGATATCCAGGCTTTGATAGAAAAATCATTCATCGGAGCAAGAATTGGAAGGTCAAAGTGGAACGAGAGAGGCAACACTGGGATGACAGAAATGGAGAATTATCTGACAAAGATTTGCCATGTTGAAAATGCCTCAAAGAACAACGACAAGCATGGCTGAAACAAACAAACAAAAAAAGTCCCAGCAAGCCCCCCGCCCCCCCCCAAAAGATATAAAGAAGAGCCAAGTGGAAATTTTATTGCTGGACAATAACTAAAATAGAAAACTCAGTGAAAGGGCTCCACAGCAGACTGCAGGGGTCAAAGGAAAGAATCAACGAACTAAAAAATAGAACAGGAGAAATTATTCAATCTCAACAGTAAAGAGAAAACAGACTGAAAAACAATGAACAGAATCTCAGGGACCTGTATAATAAATAAATATGTATTTATTATAATCATTGGCCATTGAACTCAAAACATTTGTATCATTGGAGTTTCTGAAGGAGAAAAGAAAGAGGGTGGTACACTTCTGACATTGATTCCCAAGCGTGGGCTTTTTCCCCACGCCACAAAGAAATCCTCTTATACCAGCTAGATGTCCAACAATTCGGCTATCTCCAGGTAGCTAGTCTCAGATACCTCAGGCTGAAGGCTCAATCTCACAAGGCCGTGAGATGCCAATCATAAGCTCAGGTGCCAATCATAAGCTCAGGTTGTCTCTGTGCTCCTGGTGGACCTATAACTATAGATTGTAGATTACCATGACCTTAATTTGCTTGACCAGCTCCCAGAACTCAGAGATGCATTTTATTTACTGGGTCACCAGTTTATTACAATAGGATATAACTCAGGAAGAGCCAGATGGAAGACATATATAGGGCAAGGTATGTGGGAAAGGGCACAGAGCTCCCATGTTTTTTGAATGGGGCACTCTCCCCACATCTTCATGGGTCCAAACAGGAACCTCTCTGAATCCAGTCTTTTTGTGTTTTTATGGAGGTTTCATTACGTAGTGATAGATTAAATCATTGGCCATTGAACTCAATCTCCAGCTCCTCTCCCCTCCTCGGAGGTGGGGAGTTGGGGGTACTGAAAGTTCCGACCCTCTAATCACGTGGTTGGCTCCCCTGGCAACCAGCCCCCATCCTCAGGTGACCTAGGCCTTTCCAAAAGTCTGTTCATTAACATAACAAAGACACATTTATTGCTATCATCGCTTAGGAAATTCCAAGGGTTTTAGGAGCTCAGTGCCAGGAAAGGGAATGGGGAAGGGAAATATGTATTTATTATAAATACACAATATCACAGTGGGGCTGAAAAAGTCTCAAGAAGTAACGGCTGCAAACTTCCAAATTTGGCACGGGACATAAACCTATAGATTCAAAAAATGAGCAAGCCCCAAAAAGGATAAACCCAAAAGAAATCCACGCTGAGACACATCCTAATTACACCGCTGACAACTACAAAGGAAATAATCTTGAAATCAGAGAAAAATAATAGCTTATGTATAGGGAGAAAGCAGTTAAAATAACAGATTTCTTATCAGAAATAATGGAGGCCAAAAGAAAGTAGCAATCTGTCTCTTAAATGCTGAAAGAAAAGAACTGCCATCTAGAATCCTGAATCTAGAAAAAATGTTGTTGGTACGTTGGACTTTGTCAAAAATTAAACACTTCTGTTCTAAGAACAGCCCTACTGCCAGTACATTGCGGAGGGGGAAAACATATTTGTAAGCCACATATCCGACTGAAAACTACTATCGAGTACAAAGAATTTGAGGTTTGAGTTTGAAAAATCCAATTAGGACATGGGCAAAAGACATGAAGAGACATGTCACGGGAGAAGATATTCAAATGGCAAAAAAGCACATGAAAAGATGTTCATCATTTGCCATTAGGAAAGGTCAACAAAACCACAATGAAATGCGGGCACACCCCCACCAGGATGTCTAAAGGAAACAAGTAGTGACGCCGCCAAATGCTGATGAGGTGGCAGAGAGACTGGATCACTCATCATTGCGAGTGGGAATGCAGATGGCACAGCCACTCTGGAAACAAGTTTGGCCTAACAAAGGGGTGGGTGAATGAGAAGCCTGGTAGCCCTGGAAGGTCGCAGATGGGTCCTGGCTGGCCGTGACGGAAGTGTTCTGTGTCTTGGCCGCATCAGTGTCCTTGTCCTGGTTGTGACCTTGTCTTGCGGTTTTGCAAGATGTTGCCATTGGGGAAACTGGGTAAAGGGTGCATGGGCTCTTTCTGTATTATTTCTTACAGCTGCCTGGGAATTTGCAATTATCTCAAAATATAATTTACTTATTTATTTGTCAGAGAGAGAGAGAGAACGAGAGCGCACAAGCAGGGGGAGTGGCAAGCAGGGGTAGAAGCAGGCTCCCCGTTGAGCAAGGAGCCCCATGCGGGGCTCCATCCCAGGACCCTGGGATCGTGACCTGAGCCGAAGGCAGACGCTTAACTGACTGAGCCACCAGTTGTCCCTAAAACATAATTTAAAGAGAAGTTTCTTGGGGCCTGGGTGGCTCAGTCAGTTAAGCGTCTGCCTTCGGCTCAGGTCACGATCCCAGGGTCCTGGGATGGAGCCCCACGTTGGGCTCCCTGCTCAGCGGGGACTGCTTCGCCCTCTCCCTCTGCACACTCCCCCTACTCCTGCTCTGTCTCTTGCTTTCTCTCTCAAATAAATAAATAAAATCTTGGAAAAAAATTAAAAAAAGAAGTTTGTCCTTGAAAGGCCAATACTGTGTAATGTTAGCGGTACTACTTAAAAAAGAATTTCTGTGATTAAGTAAGTTTGGCAGATGCTTGGATAAACCGAGTGTACCAGGTTTCTTTACTACAGGACTCCTCGGAGGCTGTGTTTGCATTTTCTATCATGAGTAATATGCCTGGGGATATCAGAAGACTTCCTAAGATGGCTGCTGTGAGATTTAAGCCAGAGGATCCACATAAAGAGTACATAATATTTGACAGGAATGTTAAGGTTATCATTATTATTGTGTTCACTCTGTACCACAAATTTATCACATCAGAGTTATTGTAATAATTTAAAATGTAGGGAGACTGAGCCTTAGAGAAGCTAAACAATTTGAAGGGACACAGCTAGTAAGAGGCAGAGCCAGGATTTGATCTCAGATCTGATGCCCAAATACCTATTAACTTTGATGTAATAGTCCCACAAAAAGTAGATTGAAAAAATAAAATTGAAAATTAAAAGGTAAGGGACAAACTAGGGAAATATTTACAATGACATCACTTTCCAAGTAACTCATTTATTTCTATATAAAGGGCCTTCATAAATCGATAATAAACTTTCCTAAAATAATAATGGGCAAATTATCAATACGGCAATTCATAATAGTGGCCAAAGGGCAAAAGGTGTTCAGGGACACCTGGGTGGCTCAGTTGGTTGAGCATCCAGCTCTGGATTTTGGCTCAGGTCATGATCTCAGGGTCCTGGGATCATGCCCTGCACTGGGCTCCACACTCATAACATAGTCTGCTTGAGATTCTCCCTCGCCTTCTGCCTTTCCCCTGGCTCCCACTGTACATAAATAAATAAATAGTGTTCAGACTCAATGGATTTGCTTATTTGGACAGTATTTACAAAACAAAACAAAACAAAACAACTTTAAACAGACTCATGGCTGCAGAGAAGGATCTGGTGGTTGCCAGAGGGGAGGGGTAGAGGATGGAAGAAAGAGCTGAAGGGGATTAATAGGTGCAATCTTCTGGTTATAAAATAAATAAGACATGGGGATATAAAGTACAGCATAGGGAATAGAGTCATTAATCCTGTAACAACTCTGGATGGTGACAGATGGTAACTAGACTTACTGTGTTGCAATGTATATAAATACTGTATCAGTATGTTGTACACCTAAAACTAATACAGTATTGTATGTCAACTATCCTTCAGTAAAAAATAATTCCAGAAACAAACAGACATCAATTGCACACCTGCAGACTCAATACAGAAAGAATTAGAAAAGAAGAAAACCACAAAAACTTTAAATTAAATAAATAAAATGCCATTTTTCTTTTTTTTTTTTTCCAAATTGAGAAAATCTTACGTCCACTCACATAATGGCTGTGGGGACACAGACATTTTCAAACAGGTTTTGTCATCATTACTAGCACAACTTTGGTGGCAGGGAATTTGCCTTAAAATTCTTAACTCCTGGGGTGCCTGGGTGGCTCAGTCAGTTAAGTCTCTGCCTTCGGCTCAGGTCATGATCTCAGGGTCCTGGGATCGAGCCCCACATCGGGCTCCTTGCTCGGCAGGGAGCCTGCCTCTTTCTCTCCCTCTGCCCCTCCCACCTGCTCATGCTCTCGCTCTCTCGCTCAAATAAATACATAAATCTTTAAAAATTTTTTTACCTTTTGACCTAGTTATTTAATTTCTAGGAATCAAGAAAACTAAAATTTTTAAATGAATCAAATATGTAGACAAAGATTTGTGTTTAAGGATGTTTGTCACAGCATTATTTCTATGAGCAAAAATGTGAGAAGGAAATCTTAAATTCTGTCGATAGGGGATGGTTAAAAATTATGGACATTCATATGATTACAGTCATTAATAATCATGTTTTAGAAAAGTAATGACATGGAAAAATGTATATGATATACTTTTAAGTGAAAAAAGCAGAAACCTCCAATTTTATGAAAGAAAAATATGTATATATACGTATACACACACACAGATTTATTTGAAGAAAGCACATCAAAAGTTCAAGGGTGTCTCTTTGGGCATAAGGATATCATGAATGATGCTTATTTTCTTTACTATAACTTCCAAACTTTCTGTCATAATAATTCAGAAAAACACAGCAATAATTTACTTCCCAGAGTTGTTTAAATTCAAAATTTCTTTGGTGTGAACACAATTTTAGTCACTACCTTATAGTTGGAGGCTGGACTCCTCTGAAGAAGAGTAGGAAGTGTTCCTTGTCCAGGTGCCGTATTCCCAGGGTCAGGTCAGAGGTGAAGGGTGGAGAAAGAAAGCAAGACCTCAGCAGAAATTCCCTCCCATGCATGGTCCTCAGCGGCCAGGATGCAACGTGAGAGGGCTGGCATTTGGCTCCCCCTCACCAGATGCCTCCCCAGCTCCTTCTGTTCACTTTACCATTGAAAGACTCTGCAGTTACATGGGCACTAGGTTAGATGTGTGCCTTGAATACAGAATGACTGTCACAGTTGCTTTTTGGGTTTTTTTTTTACCAATTTGTTGAAAATCATAAGAATAGTATTGACAGCATAAAAACATATGTTCACAGATGTCTGTCACATTATTTATATGAGCAAAAATGTGAGAAGAACCTTAATAGGCCAGAGTATACCGTTTTCCATCCTGAATATGATTTAGATCTTACCAAGTATGAGGATGCTATGCTTTTTTAATTTGCTGTGTAAATTGCCCAGTACACTGAATGCGTAAGAGATTATTTAGTGATTGGTGCCTAATAGGCATCTTAGATGGAACCTGTCTGTAGATCTCTTGCTTTTTTTTCTGCCAACTGTATTCTCCTAGTTTTCATCATCTCAGTTAAAGGTGCTACTATTAACCATTTTTTTACCTTCCAATCTGCAGGTTGTTCTTGCTTCTTCGCTTTCCTTGATGCCTTCTTGTACCAACTCTTCCCCAAAAGACATTTTTAATCCTATCTGAATTGCAACCCATTAGTCCAGGCCAAGCCAAATGGATCTGGATGGATACATTTTCCTTCTCAACAGGTCTCCCGGCTTGCACTCCTGCCCTTCATAATTTATTCTCTTCCTGGCAATCCAAGTGAGGTTTTACAAACGTAAATCACATCACTTCCAGCCTTTACCTAAGGTCTGTCAATGGCTTCCCACAACTCGTAGAATACTATCTGTACTCCTTACATTGGTATCATGGTTCTCCCGGATCCTACCCTGCCAACACCTCTGACTTCACCAGGTACCTCTCTCCCCGTCACACCCACCTCCATAGCCTTCTTACGGGGTCGTCGTGAAGCGGGGCTTGTTCCCGCCGCAGGCCTTTGTCCTGGCTCATCCTTCTGTCTGGGACACTTTCCCCACCAGACCTCTTCATCATTCACACCTTAACTCACACACCACCTCTTCATTAATTACCTTCATAACTCCCCAGTTTAAAGTCCCTTGCTTGACCCTGTCATAGCCGCTTCCTAGTACTCAACATTCTTCAGTAGTTTCTTCTTTATTTGCTTAATGTGTGTCTCATCTAACTAGAATGTCAGCCTCATGGAACAGGAACCTGGGCTGTCTTGTATCCCACACCCCTAGAATTGTGCCTGGCACATAAAAATATTTATTGAATGAGTGCACATGTATTTAATCATATAAAATATAGATGTTCTCTTACTGATCTGTTGGGGAGTAAGCACTGTAAATCACATAAACATTCTAAAAGGCATTTCAAACACCGCTAGACTATTTTGGGGATGAAATGTACTAATATCTAAAAGCCAGTGACTGGTTTACCTTTAGTAAGTGCTCCTGCTTGGTCACAAGAGAATCCCATCAAGTACCATGGGGTGACCGAGAGAGGGACTGACAGCATGGGACAAAGCTGGGAGCACAGTGTCTGGGCCAGGGAGGAAGACAATCCAACCTGGCCGCTAATGGCCACCACCGGGAGGGTGTGGTCAGTGTGCAAAGCACAGCAGAGGGTGATGTAGCAAGGGGTGATGGCTTCAGGAGACGCTGTCTGTGAATCACAGGCTCAAGGCAATTTGATAAATTGCAAGTAGAACTCCGCTTCAGGGAGACATGTCAAGACAGGTGATGCCCCAAAGTAGTAGGAGTTAGAGTATGAGGCAGGTTATTAAAACAAAGTCAGACTCCAGGAACCTGGAGGGTCCCTGCAGTTAGAAATGATGTACCAGACAGAGTGTGGGTCTGCAGACAAAAGCAGAGGTCTGGCAGCTTTCTGCTGAGCCTCTTTCAGCCCTTTCAGCCTCTGCTGAGCTAGAGGACAGCCAGCCCTGTGACTTTGTGTGTGCGTGTGTGTGGTCCAGTAATTTTAATACATTTAAGAATACTTAATGGAACAAAACACAAACTATCATCAGTCCGCAAAAGCCTGTGGTCAAGAGAAACAGAAACATAACTGGCCCTTTTGCAGTAAAGCTTGGGTTTGAAGGAGGAAGAGGCAAAAATCATTTCTTGAAGGCTTTGTGTCAAGTGCCACAGGACGAAAAGCACCTGAGAATATCACTTTAGATCTCTGTATAATCATCCCATAAAGCCAACAGTGGTATAAAGATCCTATTGGGGAAAAAAAGCACTTCTCTCACCTGTGGATCCACATGCAAACATGGGCAGCCAGCCAGACACCCCTTCTTGGTCTGTTGTCAGGAAGGCAGAGATGGGTCCCCAGACAAGCTTGGACTGAGCCAGGTCCTCCCCATGGAGATCCTCTGTCCTGTCACTGAGCCAGGGACGTGCTGCTGGGCAGGGCTTCCTTTCAGCCCTTCTTCCCAAGGTCTACATAGATCCTAGACCAGTGTTCGCAACTGTGACTGCAGAGTGGAATCACCTGGAAGGCTGTAAAAAACACCAAAGCTTGAGTCCCACCTGGGGACTCTGATGTAATTGGCCTGAGGTACAGGCAGAGCTTCTATGATATTTAAAAGTTCCCAGATGCATCGAATGTGCCGTCACAGCTGAGAAGCATGGCCCCAGCACAAACATCTTTTGTGTTCCTTGACATCATTAGTAAATAATTTCTAAAATTTTACCCAGATTTTATTTCATTATTTACAAGAGAAATTTTTACTCCTTCTTGTTTCATTTGGTGGAATAAGAGACTCTTAAGCTTAGGGTTATGGCTTAGGGCCAACGTGGGGCACTAATTATTTTGTTTGATGCAATATTGCTTAGTGATGAATAAAGCAGGCTCTAGAATCAGACAGACCAAGGTTAATATCCCAGCTTTGCCACTTCTGTAATCTGCAAATGAGAAGTGAGATTAAGAGTAAAACCGATAAAGGGGCACCTGGTGGTGCAGTCAGTTAAGCACCCGACTCTTGGGTTTTGGTTCAGATTGTGATCTCAGGGTTGTGAGATCGAGTCCAATGCTGGGCTCCATACTCAATGAAGAGTCTGCCTGAAACTCTCTTTCCCTCTCCCTTTGCCCATCCCCACTCTGTGTATGTGCCCTCTCTCTCTCTCTCTCTGTCTCAAATAAATAAATAAATCTTTAAAAGAAAAGTAACATGGATTGAATATGGTCTTTGTAAAAATTAAATGAACTTCTATATGTGTAGTACGTAGCCTGGTAATTAGCATATAGTAAAATACTCCATTATCACCTCCACATCTCAGTACTAATTTTTTAAATTGAAACCTTTCTTTAAAAATTGCAGCTTTCGTGTTTTAGACTCACTCCACCATTTAGGCAACTTAATAGTACTTTCAACAATAGTTACATTCTATACTTTTGTATTAGTTATGGTTCCTTCGGTTGCAAAAAGCAGAAGCCAACTCTGGCTTCCTAAAGGGAAAAAAAAAAAAGCAGATTGTTGGGGAGGATACGGGGTACACGATAACAACCAAGTCACGATGACGCCAAGAATCATTCAGAGCAACTCCAAATGGGACTAGTGTCTCTCTTCCAAATTCCACATCTCCCAGGAAGGTCCCTGTAATGTGCTTCATTTGTAGACCAATTTATAGGGAATGAGGTTACTGAGATGGTATATCAGTTTTCTACTGCCATGCAAAAAGTTACCACAAACATAGCAGCTTGAAAGAATGCTCATTGAGTACCTCAGTTTCTGTGGGTCAAAGGTCTTCTACTCAGGGTCTCACCAGGCGAAAATCAAGGTGTTGGCCAGTCTGAATTCTTGTCTGCAGGCTCTCAGGGAAAATCCATTTCAAGCTTGCACTCAGGTTGCTGGCAGAGTTCAGTTCCCTGTGGCTGTAGGACTGAGGTCCCATTTTCTTGCTGGCTGTCAGCTGGGGATTGCTTTCTTCTCCTTGAGACCACCCTTGTGTCCTTGCTCAAAGCCACCAGGTGAATCTCTCTCCAGTCTGCTGTGATGGAGTCTTCTATAATGTAACGTAATCACAGAAATGACTATCCCATCATTTTTGCGGGTGCTGCCTACTCCTTCAAGGAGAGGGAATTACACAGGGTGTGTCCACCAGGAGGTGGAGATCCTGAGGGGACTAGATTGAGTTGAATAGAATCACCCCAAATTCGTGTCTACCCAGAATCTGTGGTTGTGACCTTGCCTGGAAGTAGGGTCTTTGCAGATGTCATGGAGTTGAGATGAGTTCAGATCCCATGAGTGAACCCTAAATCCAATGACTGGTATCTCTATAAGAAGGGGGAAATTTGGACCCAGAGACAGGAAACACAGAGAAGAAGACTTGAAGATGGAGGCAGAGACTGGAGGTATGTTGCCATAAGCCAAGGAACACCAGCGATTCTGGCAACCACCGGAAGGTAGAAGAAGTAAAAAACAGTCTTTGGAGGAAGGATGGCCCCATGGGACACCTTGGGTTTCTGTTTTTTTAAGCCTAGCAAGTTTGTGATACTACATTATGGCCACCCTAGGAGAGTAATACAGGGACCACTCAGCATTCTGTGGATCAAAGGTGGTTGTTAAGAATGAAGTTGTGGGAAGGGGAGGAGCAATTCCTAGAAAAGGGAGGCCAGGGGGCAGACAATCTCTTGGTGAGCACTGCAGGTCAGACATTTGATTCCCTCCACTTTCCAAAGTTTGGTTTCGCATGGCTTTTATTTTTTTCCTTTTTATTTAAGGGAAAAAAAGTACTCAAAAATTATAGGAATAGTACAATGAACTCTTGTATACCCTTCACTTCGATTTATTAACTGTTATTATTTTGCTTTTTTTTTTTCTTGCATGGTTTTCTC
The DNA here is from genome assembly GCF_002201575.2 of Neomonachus schauinslandi. Taxonomy (NCBI): domain Eukaryota; kingdom Metazoa; phylum Chordata; class Mammalia; order Carnivora; family Phocidae; genus Neomonachus; species Neomonachus schauinslandi. The sequence continues at coordinate 54,167,813 of NC_058414.1, forward strand.
TTAGAAATCATGGAAAGGATAAAGGACAAATCATGATCCATCTTTGAGTGGAAAAGACACAAACTGAAATTAAAGTTCTCACCACACAACACTTGCTCTGTGATTTTTAGAAACATTATTTTTAAATACCTTGAGCATTTGTTTAATCTCATACAAAATGGACTTAGTGATGTCCTTTCTTAGAGCTAGTTGAGACTGGGTAAGGCAGCCCTGGCAGGCACCCAACAGAGAGACTGGCACATGTGTGTGCCTAATACCTGTGTGTTTTTCAATTCTTTCCACTGGTTTTCCTAGTTTTTTTAAACAAAATTTTTCTACTTCAGTCGATAAGGACTTTTCCCTCAGGTCCCTTTTTCCCTCTCTATCCCAAGTGTTCAGGCAGCAGACACCGCTGGGGGACCACTGGGGTGATGTTCGTATCTATACCTACATTTACTAACCTAGCGCCTCCACCTTCTTTTGCAGCACCTCTAGTCCCTTGAGAAGCCACCCGCGGGTATCCCGGATGCCCCTCACGTGCTCTATGACCTGGTGACCGTGGGACTCTGCTGGACTCCACCACCCCTCTTTCCATCCCACAGGAGTGGCCATCTTCCCTGCCTGTGGCCACTGTACTTGGCTCATCACTCCATGCTCTGCCACCAGCTGACCTGCCACTGCTCTGCTGGACACAGGGTCCACCCTTTCAGTGGTCAGTGCAAGGTCACACCATGAGTTATAGGAATGTGAGGGAAACCGGGACCCTCCTCATTCGAGTGTCCTACAGCAGTCACAGCCTGTACACACGGCCATTCACAGTCTGGAGAAGTAAATCTTCATGTTTTCACTCCCAGCTTTTTTCTCCTAGACACAGACATAGATCTGAAGGTGAGGCTGGGTAAGGATTCAGGCCACAGTGATTTGGATTAGAAGTCCCCATCTGTTTTAGCCTGTCAGGCTGATGTAACCAAAATTCCATGAACTGGGTGGCTTATAAATAATAGAAATTTACTTTGTACAGTTCTGGGGATTTTGGGGTTCTAGAGAGGGCCCTCTCTCTGGTTCACAGATGTGTCCTCACATGGCATAAGGGACTAGGGAGCTCTGGAGGGGGGGGATGTTCTCCCTTATAAGGGACCAGATCACCTTCCAAAGGCCCCACCTCCTAAGACCATCATCTTGGGGGTAGGATCTCAACATATGAAATCTGGGGGGACACAAACATTCAGACCATGGGATCTTCCCACTCCAAGGGCTGCTTAAAGGTCTCTTTAGTCCTCATCTTTCCTAAGGAAGGGATCTCTCTCTCAACATGCTCTTCAGGCCTCCCCTCTCCCCAAATTCCATTATCTCCCTCACCTGGCCTTCAGAAGTGTCCAAGGGCTCAGAATCCGAGCAATGGATTGTTTCCCCAAAGGCTGCTTAGAGACCATGTCAAAAACCTCAGTGAAGCCTACCGGTCCTAACAGTTCAACGAATGTGCCCAGAGGTCTGGACCCTACACTGAATAGAAGGCTCCAAGTCAAGATCTTCACTATGTCTTCATCAAAGCATCTTTTACGTCCTTTCCTCTTCATTTCTTATTTTCTATATCCTTTCTTTTCATACATCTTTATCAAAATTTTCATTAAAAGGGTATATCTGAATGTTCTTTCCTTTTAACAACAGAAGAATTTCAGAATGATTACAAGAAAAATAAAGGCAGTAACACACACAAAACCAAACAATTTATTTACTTCAGTTGGATTTATCATCTTAGCATGGATAAAAAATATTATGGTTGGACAGAAATTAGTAAGAGAAACAAATTTTTCTTTCACATAGTTTAAAATTTTCAGTGCCATAGGAGTTCCATCTACCATTTGAAATGTCCCACATGGGGCATATTCAAAGTCTAAAACTCCAACAGCAATGTAATTTAGTACTTAAAAAAAGAAGTATGTGTCAGAATATAGTACTATTGCCAGAGGAACATTCCAAACAGATAAAAGTCAAGCTAAAGATAAAACAGACATTTCAACTGAACAAACCTTTACAGATTTTAGTTCAACATATCTTTGTTGCGTGGCCAGCTCTGTGCTAAATATGAGGTTCTTGAACTCAATAGTCAGAGAATTACAAAAATAAAGTTAGTCTTGCTATCATTGCTAAGCTTCTAAATGTTTTTTTTTTTAATTTAACACTGAGAAAAGAAAATGCAATGCTTCCAATTCATTACCAAAATATTTTGTGCCAATTGCAGCATATTCGAGAAACAGCGTTTCTTTTTCAATAAGGGACTTCTGAATTGTTTACATGGAAGAAAGATTCTCAACTGGCACTATTTTGAAAATAGAATTTTATTGTATTTTGCAGTATTAGCAATGCCAAATTAGCCACATCTGTCACATTTAGTCTGGATATCAAGGGGTTAGTAGAATCTTATTACTGTTCAGTAAAGAACACTATTTTTTAAATCCCATCTAAAATCTGTAAAGTCGATTTCTTTTGGCATACGGGATTTGACAGCATACCAGGGAGCAGGGAGCATGTGTGAGGTCCTGCCCGCCTGTGCGTGGGAGCCTGATTAAAGCTGGGGAAAGAGGGGAAACTGATTTACTTACACAGATTGAGAATTAATTATCTCCATCCAACACATTTAGCACTTAAGCGAGCCGATCTCACTCACTGTCAGATACTGCAGAGCTGGGGAACAGATGATGGGTCCATGGCAAACATCCTTTTCCTGAATATTCTATGTATGATTAGTGAAATGATTGAAAGATGAGTTCCAATACTGAGGCATTTATAGCATCCAGCTGTTGAGGCTCCTCTGATTCGTTTTGGGCTCAGTAGTCACCTCTGGTTTAAAAACAAAAACCCAAAACCCTTTTAATATTTTACAACAGGCAAATAATCTGAAGTTCTACTGAACCACACTTTTGCCTGGCCCCAAACGGCATCTAATCAATACACAGAGATCCTTGAAAACACCCTAAATGTGACTCCAATTATCCAGCAACATGTTGTTTAGTAGCAGATGAAAAACCCAAAAAGCTTTGGAAGGAGAAATGTTTCAGGGCTCTGAAGCTAAATTGGGAATGCAAATTTGTGATGATTGAAACAAGTATCACTGCTGGGACTACTTTTTTTTTTTTAAATCAACCTCATCTTTCCTCTGTCAAATAGTCTCTTTCTTTATCCAAGTGTTTTGTCTTTTTAGTGGGAAATAAAGCTAAACATCATTTTACTAATTACTTACTTTCCCATTTTAAATAACCAGGTCCTTCTGCCTTGTACACAATGCTAGGGTGAAACCCAAAGATTGACAATCTTGTGATCCATCTTTCTTGGCATCTGTACAAGAGAATGAACGACAACAACAAAATACTGTGACACTGAAATTTTATATCTGTAGTGAGGGTGTTTGTGAGGGTCACCTAATGTTAGGGGAGGCAATGAGGGGTCTTCTGTACAGGAGTCTCCATTGGATCTTCTGGGAGGGAAAAGTAACATGATATGGCAGAGCTGCCCTCTATAGCCTCAAGGATGGAGACTTGTAAAGGAGAAGCAAAGGAAAAAAGACTATCTCTTGCCCTTCTTCAACATTCAGTATGGACAGAGAACTTGTACTTGGGGGCCAAGTGAAGATATCAGAACTCCATCTTGGAGAGGTGTAACATTGAATGAGGCCTGTGGTGTCATTTTTGTCTTTTGTCTATCCAACCTCAGTGCCTAACCCAAAACCTAGCAAATGGTGAGCATCCACAAAATACTTCCAGAGTTTGTTTATATTTTCTTTCTACCCAAATTCCAAGAAATTTGCCAAGGTTTAAAGATGCAAAATATATGTGAGAAGCAACGATACAAATTATAGCTCTGATGCTGGGAGCATTTTAAGAAACAAAATAGGCTATAAAATCTCAGAGTTGCATTAGTCAAGATATGTTAGGCTATGCTGTGGTAACAAACAACCTCTCAAATCTCAGGGACTTAACATAATAAAAAATTATTTCTAACTCATGCAAAGTCCAGTGCAGATTATTGCGGTCAGGTCATTCCCTTAGGAGGCTTTCTTCCATGTGATAACACAGGGATCCAGGCTCTTCTTTCCCAACCAGTCAACCATGGAGAGGAAAGAGAACACGGAGAACGTGCATCCACTTTTCATTGTTTCAACTCAGAAGTTATACATCAAGCCTGCAACAAATTTCCATTGTTTAAAACTAGTTGGATGGCCTTACCAGATATGAGGGACAAGGAAATATACTTTCGCCATGTAGCCGGGGGGGGGGGGGATTTGAGTGAGTATATAGACCATCTTTGCCATGAGAACCTGATAAAAGTACTGATAAAGAGAGTAACAAGATAGAGTGAATGGGTGGAGAAGCCAAGCCATGGTAACCATGTCCACATGCCACCAGTCACAGAGACTGCAGGAGGGGCAAGCAAACAATAGCAGCAAACCAGGGAGAGGCAGGTCAAGTCAGCATAGTCACACTGAACCACAGAGAAGGCCAGCAGCAGTGAATGCCATGGGTTGCAGAATGAACGTCTGGGCTGTATAATTCCTAGGTCTCCAAGCAGAACCACCTTAAGATATTGCTAGGAGAAGAAAGTCACTTAGAGGTAACTTACCTACAGTTACTTAAGGTTTAGGCAGGCCTCCTAAGCCGAGGCCAGATAGATACATAGACCAGTTGTCAATCTATTACTTGTAAACCAGTGGGCTCCAGGAAGATGAAACTTAGCCGTTATAAGTCACATAACATCAAACATATACACAAATGCACTAGTCCCTTTCATCTATTGAGTGCCTATTTCCCAGGCACTTTATATATAATCATCTTTCATCTTTACAATAGCCCTTCGACGTGCTAATTTTCCTTAGTTTCTATGAGGAAACTAAATTTAGAGGGATTCGCTTGCCACACACTTTGTGAGTCATAAAGCTGGGATTCTGAACACGTCAATCTGACACTAACGTCCAAATCGCAGTGTAGCAGCACCTCTGTCTTTGATAAAGGTTCACTTATACTAAACTACTATGAGGAAGTATAGCCAATAGCGAGCGCTGTACAACAGACCACCCCAAAATACAGTGGCTTAAGAAGAACTCTTTATTATTTCTTACAAGCCTATGGGTTGGCTGAGCGGTTCTGCTGGCGTGGACTGGGTTTGGCTGGTGTCTCTCGGGCATCTATGGCCAGCTGGCAGGTTGGCTGGGGGCAGCCTGATCTGGAATGGCCTCAGCTGGGATGACTTGGTTCTGCTCCATGTGTTCTCTCACACTCCAGCAACCCAGCCCAGCCCTGTTCCCCTGACAGCGGCAAGGCTATATAAGACAGAATGGAAGCACAAGGCCCCTCGAGGACTAGGAACGAGCGCATCAATGCTGCTGCCATATTGGCCAGAGAAAGTCACAAGACCAGCCCGGGTTCAAGTGTGGGGAAATGGACTCTACTTCTGGATGGAAGGAGCTGAAAAGTCACTTTGCAAAGGGCTTAGATAGGAGGAGTAGAGAATTGCGGCCCTTTATGCAATCAACTTAGCACATCTCATATCTTAGGGAAAAAAGCAGATAAGAGAAACATGTTTGCTTAAAATGTGGTTTTATAATTGATGAAATAGCATCAGAGTCTTCCAAAATGTGTGTGCTGTCTAAGTCCCTTCAGTCTAAAAAGCTGAAAAAGACAATGTGCTAAATGGATAAATACCTTTTTTATTTAGGGAGGCAGGACACAAAAGTACCTACTTCCAGGCACCAGAGCCATCTAACTGGAAAATAGCCTTGCAGTAGAAGATTAAGAAAAAGGCAAAATAAAACTGAAAATCTGACTTCCTGTGTGCCCTGCAAAGGGGTGGGAGGAGCTGTGAATGTATGATGAGCAGCTGGCTTTTATTTTTAAATGCATATTATTGCTACTCAGATTTTTTTTTTTTTTTTAGAAAAATGGAAGGAGACTTACTAAGGGATTCTAACACACAGGAATATCATTTCAAGTAGATGCTAATGTGATTGACATTGTTTTTCAGAATAAAGTCTTCTCTTCTTTGTGATCTATTTGTTTGGTCTACGGAATAGGAAAAAGAATACGCGATGGATCCTGAAAGGTAAAAAATGCTATAGATTTTTAGTAGGCCCTCAAGAAATGTTTGAAATCAGCCTGAACCAGACTTCTGAAATAAACTTTTCTTCCAGGGAGTCCAGTTTTGATGTTCACGAGCGCGAGAACCTGCATCTCACATCCCTAATAACACCAAAGGCCTTTGTTCAGAGGGAATAATTCAATGCCATCAATGGTAACCAGGGTGCTGCAATATTATTTTTAGGTCCAGAGTTATAAGTAAACTAAACACATAACATTAAGAAAGCTGCAGGGAGAGCCAAACTAAGGCCACTTTGTAGTGAATCTAGAAATAATAAGGCAACTGATGCATAACCAAATTGCTTTGTAGGTTTTATAGTCAACTTATGGAACTAATTTCTATACATTCTCACCAAGGACTGCACACAAAACAAAACAAAACATCAGTAAGATAATAGAAATGACTAAAGCAAGCAGGGCATAAGGGAGTAATGGTAATTATGGTAAGCCCCATCTAAAAGGAACTGATTAAAACTCAAAACAAAGAAAAAACATTGTACAAGCCAAACAAAGCAAGTCTGGGGACTGACCCGACTTGTACTGTGCCAAATTCGTGACTTTGATTCCACAGCAATGCTAGATCAATAGAGAGCTCTAGTCATAACTTCTCTTATTCCTAATCAACACAAACATTAAAGAAATTTTTGTTTAGGCTCCTTTTCTGCTCTCAATTTCAAGAAGTACATTTATATGTGATTATCACCTATGAGATTTTACCTGGAATTTTCTCTGAAGTTGTTTATACCTGTCAAGAAATGCAGAAGCAAATTTTGGGAGATACAAAGATTCTAAATGCTATATTTTCTCTTGAAACAAAATTGAAATCTAAACAAAAGAGTAACTTTTGTCTGCATTATGTAGATAGGTCTTAAAGAATATAGTGTGAAACCCAAATATAATTGTGTGGCTCAATGAATGTGCAGTGTTAATGGAAAGAAACAGCAAAAAAACACAAAAGAAATAAACATTTGTCTGTATGTCCCCAAACAAAACAACCCTAGATATAAAGAAAAATTTCTATTTTCCCCAATAAGAAAAATCACTAAAAATGTAACCGAAATCATTGTTAGAAGCATTCCCAACAGTGTTCCAGAGTGCAGCATCTTTATTTCCATCTAAGCTGTTGGACAATCAGTGCTTTTTGATTCCATGCATGATGCTGTCGCTGGTAATGTTCCTCCAGGAGCAAGTACCCATTTGTGTACTATTAGATGTCTTGTTTTTATTCATATTCATTTTGTTGGTGTTTATGTTTGGTCTCCATAACATAAACCAATACTGTTTTGCTTTTTAAAGACCTATAAAGATCTATTTGAAGATTTATAACAGATTTGTAAAGATCTATAAAAGATGTTCTGTAGACATCAACTGTAATTGCGACCTGATACTCCAGAAACAAACAACAAAATTTATATTAAATATATTTGCTTTTTTCTTAGACTCCACCAAGTGATTTTTAGAATCACTCAAAAATGGCATTGACTGGGGCGCTTGAGTGGCTCAGTCGTTGTGTCTGCCTTCGGCTCAGGTCATGGTCCCAGGGTCCTGGGATCGAGCCCCGCATCGGGCTCCCTGCTCGGCGGGAAGCCTGCTTCTCCCTCTCCCACTCCCCCTGCTTGTGTTCCCTCTCTCGCTGTGTCTCTCTCTGTCAAATAAATAAATAAAAAATCTTAAAAAAAAAATGGCGTTGATTGAGATCTTTTAGGCCATTGTGCCTTCCCCCAAACAGCATTTAACTGTTCAAAATGAAGTAAATGGAAGAGAGCTCCAAATATGAGAAACTTTGTAGGGACTTGGCTATGATTCCTCTCCTCTAAAGGACACTTTTGAAAACCAGAAAACGCCTCGGTTTACAAATAGGCATGTATGATAATCAAACTATCCCAATGCTATTTAGCCTTTTAGAAAAGATCAGAGTTGGAGGTGAAGACGGCATTCTTAATGTCCAACAAACCTCTTAACAATCTTCTCTTCTGCTTTCTGTTACTATTTTCCACACAATCAGCGGCTGCCACTCCATAAATCACTCCCCATCCCCATTGCCCACTATGGAATTTTTCCCCCACATGCACCCGGCGCCGTGTCTGTCTCCCACTCACAGAGCTGACAGAGTGGCTCACAATCTGTTTCTTTCTCTCCCATCCACACTTTGCCCTTACCTCCACATGACTCCTCCATTCTCTCCCCATCCCCACCCCACCCCCAACCCCAGGGCCTCCATTTCTGCTCCCCCCAAAATCATTCTGGGAGGCATAGTCTAGTCCCTTACTCCAATTATTTTTCTTGGGAAAATCTGTCCATTGCCCAGACTCTGTCCCAAAATCAGGAAAGTCCAGGTGCTGTTATACCTACAAACAAGAACCCTTCCTTCTTGAAAATCAGACAGAAAGGAGAAAGGCTTTGTATTCATTTTTTTTTTTTAATTCATGTGACACTTGAATAGACACATTCTATCCTGTGTGCTGCCCTACAGACCTGAATAACTATGCCAAGGAAGTTACAAGCCCCTGTATGGCAGTAAAAATGTAAACCTTGTCAAACACATGCCAAAGTCTTCTTATTTCCCAAACCACTTATTGTTTTGTTTTATTTGCTCATGTTTCTTTCGAGTTTTTGGCTGGAATTTTGTGGTAGGAAAAAGGAATCATCTCATGCCCTGCTATGTAAGACAAGAGGTCAATTGCTTGAAGCTTTACCATGTATTTACCAAGAGGAGGAAACAATGAGATTCAGTGACTGTTAGATTTTTTTAAAAAAGATTTTATTTATGCACTTATTTGAGAGAGAGAGGGAGAAAGGGCAAGACAGCACAAGCAGAGGGAGCAGAGCTGAAGAGGGAGAGGGAGAAGCAGGCTCCCCACTGAGCAGAGAGCCCCATGTGGGATCATGACCTGAGCCCAAGGCAGACGCTTAATGGACTGAGCCACCCAGGCGCCCCAATGACTGTTACATTTTAAATAGAACAAGAATAACAGTTTTGAGTTAATTCACTGACTTTTCATCCATAATCTGTTCAGACAATCCACCTAAATTTAGTGACTTCAGAGAATTTCTGTAGGTCATGAATATGGGCAGAACTTTGTAGCATGATTCTTCTACCTCCTACAGCTTGGGCTGGGGGCAGTCGGTTGGCTGCTGGGCTTTCCTGAAAGATCCATGACCATTTCACTCACATGCCAGGTGTCTTGGGGGGATGGCTGAAAGATTGGGCTTCCAGATCCTTTCTGCTCCCCTCTAATCTCCATATAATCTCAGAGCCTCTCCATATAGTCTTTACAGGGTAATTGGACTTTCTACATGACAGTTCAGGCTTTCAAGAATGAGTGTTCCAAGAGATAGAAAGAGATCTGCCAGTCTCTTAAGGACTGAACCAGAAATGGGCACATTGTCACTTCCGCTGTAGTTTATTGGTCAAAGCAGTTATGAGCTTTTAATGTGAAGATTCAGGGTGCCACTAGTTGATGGCAAGAATGGAAAGAAAGAAAAAGAAAGAAAGAAAGAAAGAAAGAAAGAGAGAGAGAGAAAGAAAGAAAGGAAGGAAGGAAGGAAGGAAGGAAGGAAGGAAGGAAGGAAGGAAGAAAGGAAGAAAGAAAGAAAGAAAGAAAGAACAAAAGAAAGAAAGAAGAAAGAAAGAAAGGAGAAAGGAAGAAAGGAAGGAGAAAGGAAGAAAGAAAGGAAGGAAGGAAGAAAAAGAAAGAAAGAAAGAAAAAAAGAAAGAAAGAAAAAGAAAGGAAGGAAGGAAGGAAGAGAAAAAAAGAAAGGAAAGAAAAAAAGAGAAGAAAAAACTGTGGCTATCTCTAACCCACCACACTTCCTGATCAAGATCTTTACATGGAAGATTCAGCTCAACTGGTTTCTTCCACAGCAGGGGTCGGCAAACTATGGCCCACCGACCAAATCTGGCCCACCTCCTATTTTCACAAACAAAGCTTTTGTGGAATATAATCACACCCATTCATTCATATATTGTCTAGGGCTGTTTTCACACTACAACAGCAGAGTTGAGTAGTTGTGACAGAGACCATATGGCCCACGAAGCCTAAAATATTTACTATCTGGCCCTTTACAGAAAAAGTTTGCCAACTCCTGTTCTATAGCATAAAGAGAACCCAGTTATGATGGAGACAGTAGTAAAACACACTCCTTCCAGCCCTGGTCAACTGTGAGGCAGAGAGGTAGGGGAAGGAGCTCAGTCATATGTGTCCCATTGTGCCCACTAGGACTGAGTCCTCCAGGAGGTACTTAGTAAAAATATCCAGAGTAAGGGAATCTGAGGTCACCACGGGTGAAGGGCTAGTGGCATGCTCCCCTGCTTGGGGGGTGGGATGGGGCAGGAGGGGCAAGCCTCTAAGAAAAGAATTGCACCCAGGTTCTGCCAACATGACACAATACTATAGCGGTGCAAGCAAGGCCACTATTCAGATGAGCTGGAGTAGCTCCCTCAGTGGGATCTGTTGGGGGTTAGAAGGTCCTGTACATTTTTGGTAAACAGGAGCACAGAAGTGGGCACATCCCAGGGGCACATGACCAGGGAAAATGTCTGAAACCCAGACACATCCTGGTGGCCAACATTCTAGAGACTGGACCAGAGGCCTCATTCCCCAGCAGAACAATGCAAGTCTGAAGCTCTCCACCATGTGGATACAGGCCCTCAGGCCATGCGAGCTGCACACATCTCCACTCCCCCCAAGAAAAATAGGAGGAGGGGAAAGTTGAGTCATCTAAGAGAGTAAGAGAGATGGTGGAACTGCAATACACTGTTGCATCGTCTGTGGCAAGTTCAGATTGTGTTTTTGAACCTCCACCCCCATGCAACTGATGTAGCCCTGAGGAATATCAGATTATTTACAGGAAATAGAACTACATTTCGCCCCCACACATCTGAGTGTAAAGAATAAATTTTAGACCCTGTTACAGTGAGATTTTATGAAATTTTTTATATTCTTTTGAGTTAAAATCATATTGTAAAGGTCTTAACGTCATTACCAGGTCTTAACATCAAACTTCCAATAGGACTGGAATGAACATCTTCTTCAGAGATGGAGGGCATTCCTGTGGTAGGGCATAAAGTGAAGCTTACGAGCAGTTTGGCCTAGTTCCACCATGGTTGGGGTTGATAATGACCTTGGGTAATGCAGTGTATTACTTTGTTGAAAGGAAGCCATTAAGGCCCCGTTTGTCCCAAGAAAATAAAATAATAGTGGAGTTAATTCAGATGACTCCATGGCAAAGTTTCTTTCTCCACCCCAAGAAGGCTCTATAAGTTAAAAAGGTGTGGGTCACTTTTCTTGCTTGCTAATGAACAAATCATTGGCTGTTGGAAAACACAGTGAAAGGTTTTTAGTTTTTAGCTGCTTGGTTCAAGTGCAGAAGTATAATTCAGGTTCATGATTTTTCTCCAGCTGGCATGTTAGCTTAAACTGCTTGAAGACTTAGGGAAAGGAGAGCCTGGTTTGAAAATAATTTTTCTGGGAGCTCTAATGGATTCTTACAGAGTATGGATGGAACCATCCCAAAAAACTGAGTTGTTAGTAGACAAAATGCCTACCTTAGGCCAAATTTTAAGGTAGGCTATCCATTGCTGTGTAACAAACCAGCCCCAAACGTAGTGGCTTAAAACAACATCAGTTTTCTTATCTCTCATGATGCTATGGGTTGACTGAGCTCAGTTAGGTCATTCTTCTGCTCCATATGATGTCATCTGGAGCCATGGTCATCTGAGGGCTCATCCGGTTTTAGAAAATCCAAGATGGTGCTGAATCCTCAATGGGACCTGTTGACCGGAGTGCCTAGATTTTCCTCCACACAGTCTCTCTTTGTGGTTAGGGCCTTTCAAAGCATGGAGGTTGGGTTTTAAGTGGAAGCATTCCAAGTGCAAATGTCCCAAAAGGAAGAAAGTAGAAGTTTCAAGTCTTTTATGGCCTAGACATAGAAATCTCAGAATTTCACATCTGCCATATTTCACTGGTCAAAGAAATCACAGGGCCAGCCCAGATTCACGGGGAGGAGAAATAAACCCTATCTTTTGGCTGAAGGAGTAGCATGGGTGTATAGGGGACCTTGATAGAGAGACAGAGAGAAGCAGAGAGAGACAGACATTGATTGATTTTAAAGAATTGCTCATAAGATTTTAGAGGCTGACTATGCCTCTAAAGTCCAAAATCTGCAGGGTAGGCCACACTCTAGAAAAGAAGGGAAGAGTTGCAGTTGGGTCTGAAGGCAGGCTGCTGGTAGAATTACTCCTTGCTTGGGGAAGGTCAGTCATTTTCTATTAAGGCCTTCACCTGATTAGATGAGTCCCACCAACAATATAGAGAGGAGTCTTCTTTACCTAAAGTCTACTAATTTAAATGTTAATCTCATCCAGAAACACCTTCACAACAACATCTAGAATAATGTTTGACCACATATTTGGATACCATGACCTAGCCAAGTTGACACATAAAAGTAACCATCACAAGGGACCAACCTTGGAGCCTGCTACCACAGTAGCCAAGGTTCTTCCTGTCCACACCCCTTCTGGTCACCCCTCCTCCCATCCCTCCCAACCCCCACTGCTTCTCTATATCTTCCCTTCTCTTCCTTTGTTCCTTGTGGCCTCTAGGTTCCTCTTTTCTGCCTCAGCCTCCTGTTCTATGGCCTTACCTCTCTTCTACTGCTTTATTTTCCTTAAGCAGAAAAGTTAATGGAATATTTTCAACCTCAGCTATTACTCAGGGATGCCTCATTTGTTTAGTGCTCAGGGAATGAATATTCTAAGAACTATGGTGAGTAAAGTGGAAAGAAAACCAGGTTAGGAAATGGCCCCCTGGTGTTGCAGGATGTGACTGGTAACTTCGCCTCTCAGACCTGGAGCTTCCACTCCTTTCTCTGATGGTACATTTCAGACTCCTCACCCATGTATCCATTGGAAAAGACTAGAGGAGCCCAAGGTTCTCTTTCTCCTCCCAGGCACCATATGTTCCCTGCAACAATGGCCATCTGGAGATAGTGCTGTCTTTTCTGTTTTGCTTTGTTTTGAAAAAGCAGACATTTCTGAGTTGATGGAAGGAAAGAGGGGCACCTTGTCCAGACAGTGGGAAAAACTATATTCTTAACAGGTGGAACTTGGAGGGTTCCAGTCAAATCTTTGTGGGGAAACAACTACTATTTATGTTTATGTGGGAGCATGAGTTACCCTCTAAACTGGGTGGAAAATGTCTCAGGAAACTTGCATTTCACACCTTTACCTAGTGTCTTGCAGTGGGATGAACACAAAGCAAGTATACCTATATGTGCAATCTCCAAAAGCTTTTCCAATGTGTGTATTTTGAGTCAGGGAGATCCTTCTGTTTGAATTTTTCTTTCTTCCTAGGAATGATTATTAACACACCCACACACTTCAATGGATTATTGAAGAGAAAGAACACTTCTAACAACTGATACAAGAGCAAACACTATCTTAGATATCTGAGAGAAAGATTACAGGTAATAAAAACCCAAAGTCAGAAAAACTAGGTTCAATATACATATGGGAACCTCTACAAATATGTATGTCAATGCATAGAAAAGGTTCTAGAAGGATAGCTACCCAATATAACCATGGCTACACTGGGAGGGGGATGGTATTGACATGGTGAGGTGGGCATTTCATATTTTATTCTATATAATATATTCTGCATTGTTTAAATATCTTATACTAAGCAAGGATTCATGTATTTCTTTGATTTTTAAAAATTGTGGACTAGAGTATATATCAGTTTGCTAGAGCAACTGTAACAAAGTACCACTAACTGGGTGGCTTAAACAACAATAATTTGTCTCACAATTCTGGAGGCTAGACATTCAAGAGCAAGGTGTGGCAGGGTCAGTTCCTGCTGAGGGCTTTGGCAGAGAATCTGTTCCATGCCTTTCACCTAGCTTCTGGTGGTTTGCCGGCAATTTTGGCATTCCTTGGCTTGTAGAAGCATCACTCTGATCTCTGTCTTTATCTTTATATGATCTTCTGCCTTTATCTTTATATGTGCATGTGTGTGTCCAAGTTTTCGCTTCTTATAAGGACACCAGTTATACTGGATTAAGGACCCACCCTAATCAAGTATAATCTCATCCTAAATACATCAGCAACAACCCTATTTTAAATAAGGTCACGTTCTGAGGTACAGGGGAGGGGAGGGGGGAAGTTCAATATATGAATGAGGGGGAGACAACTCAATTCTTAACAGAACAGAACAAAAATGAGTGTCTTATAATTGCTTTCTAAATAAAAACACTTTTGAAAGAACTGTGGTCAGCACCCTGCTTTGCATAAGCTCCGGCAGGACTAGGAACCAGTCATGATCCTAAGCTTCCCTTCTGCATTTATAAAATGGGGCCAAGAATATCTGCCTTCATTACCCCATGGAGTTCTGGTAAGGGTCAAATAAGGCACACCAAAGAGCTTTATACCATGCAAAGGTCTATGTTAAGGGGAATACAACTGCACACATACTGCAATTGAAGAGATATCCAGTTTCAGGAAGCATGCAGTAAGGAGGAGCAGACATGTGTCTAGCCCTTTTGACCAAGAGGTGGCAGGTGTCATATCTAGCTCTCCTTCAAAATTGCAGGGTGCCATCATAAGTTGAACCTGGGGAAGAGATAGCAGGCATAAAGTTCGGGTTTTTAAGGCTTCATTTTATTTTTTTAAAGATTGATTTATTTATTTGAGAGAGAGAGAGAGAACATGAGAATGTGAGTGGGGGAGGGGCAGAGGGAGAGAAACTCAAGCAGACTCTGCACTGAGCGTGGAGCCCAACTCGGGGCTGGATCTCACGACCCCCCGAGATCACGACCTGAGCCAAAATCAAGAGTTGGACGCTCAACTGACTGCGCCACCCAGACACCCTGGGTTTTTAAGGCTTTAATTCAGTGCACAGAATGATGATTTTCATTTGAACAGATCTTTACTTTCCAAACTTCAAAACATGGTCAAAGGAATCCACAAAAGTTGAGGAGGGGGGAAAGATGGCGGAGGAGTAGGGGACCCTATTTCAACTGGTCCCCGGAATTGAGCTGGATATCTACCAGACCACTCTGAGCACCCACGAAACCAGCGTGAGACGTAAGAAGATCTGGATCTCTACAAACAGAATATCGCAGGCAGTTGGTTTTGAGGTACGAAGCGGGGAGCCGTGATTCTGCGGGCAGATATCGGAGGATAAACGGCGGCGGGAGGGAGCCTGGACGTGGGGATCCTACACCGCCGGTGAGTGACAGCCTCGTGTGCTGCAGACGGGACACAGACTCGCAGACCAGTAGCGACGGGAAAGAACTTTAGGGCAGCCCCCAGGTTGGAAAACCAGACCGGTGGGGTCGTGCGCACGCGAACCGCAGCCCCCTGGACAGAAACCGGAGCGACGGTCGCGCGCACTCGAACTGCAGCCTCTGAGAGGGAAACCGGGTGTGCCGGGGTGGCGCAGGTGAACTGCAACCCCCGGGTGGAAACCCCGAGCGGCGGAGTCGCGCACACACGAACTGCAGTCCCTGGGACAGAACCCCAAGTGGCGGAGTCGTGCGCGCGCGTGAACTGGGAGTAGCTGGCGGTTTTAGAAGCACAAAGGGCAGAGACGCGCCCTGACCTGGAGGCAGGGCCGGGGGTGCTGTGGAGGGGCGCACAACCCAGGACGCTGCAGTTTATAGCAGCATGGACAGAAACGGAGACCGTGTGGCCTGGAGAGCTTACTGAAGAACAGACTGAGGTCTCTCTGCTCTGAGGCAGAGGGTTGGAAACGGTCTCTTCTGCTCTGACTCACGGAAGAGATGCAAAAGTCGCCAGGGAAAGGCGCCAGAGAACAAAAGCCCCAAAGACTGATTCCCGCTGAGCCCATCCCCCGCCACAGGGGCGCAGGGCCACTCCGCCCAAACAGGGTTGCCTGAGTAACAGCACGTCAGGCCCCTCCCACAGAAGACAGGCTGGGAAAACAAGAGGCCAGCAACCCTAAGGTCCCAAGAAAACAGGTGCATCTTGCTTGGGTTCTGGTCAATAATTTCGACTCTATACATTCCCTCAAACATCCATCAACAGAATGACTAGGGAGGAGCCCCCAAAACAGAAAAGACTCAGAGATTATGACTTAGGCTGCCGATTTACAAACAGATGCAGATATAACCAAGATGTCAGAGATGGAATTCAGGCTGGCAATTGTGAAGACAATGGCTAGAATGGAGAAATCAATTAATGGCAACATAGAGTCTCTAAGGGCAGAAATAAAAGGTGAATTGGCAGAACTTAAAAATGCTATCAATGAGATCCAATCCAATCTAGATAATCTAACAGCTAGGGTAACTGAGGCAGAAGAGAGAATAAGCGACCTGGAAGACAATATAATAGATAAAAAGGGAAACGAGGAGGTCAGGGAAAAACAACTCAGAATCCATGAAAATAGAATCAGAGAAATAAGTGACACCATGAGGCGTTCCAATGTCAGAATAATTGGAATCCCGGAGGGAGTGGAGAGAGAGAGAGGACTAGAAGATGTATTTGAGCAAATCATAGCTGAGAACTTCCCTAATCTGGGGAATGAAACAAACATTCGAGTCCTAGAGGCAGAGAGGACCCCTCCTAAGATCAAGGAAAACAGGCCAACACCCCAGCATATAATAGTAAAACTTGCAAATCTTAGAACCAAGGAAACCATCTTAAGGGCAGTTAGGGTGAAGAGATTCCTTACGTACAGAGGGAGGAACATCAGAATAATGTCAGACCTATCCACAGAGACCTGGCAAGCCAGAAAGGCCCGGCAAGACATATTCAGGGTACTAAATGAGAAGAACATGCAGCCAAGAATACTTTATCCGGCAAGGCTTTCATTTAGAATGGATGGAGAGATGCAGAGCTTCCACGACCGGCAGAAGTTGAAAGAATATGTGACCACTAAGCCGGCCCTGCAAGAAATATTAAGGGGCCTTCTATAAAAGGAGAAAGACCCCAAGAGTGATCTACAACAGAAATTTACAGGGACAATCTATAAAAACAACGTCTTCACAGGCAACATGATGACAATTAATTCATATCTTTCAATAATCACTCTCAACGTGAATGGCCTAAACACTCCCATAAAATGGCACAGGGTTGCAGATTGGATAAAAAGACAGGACCCATCCATATGCTGTCTACAAGAGACTCATTTTGAACCTAAAGATACATCCAGACTGAAAGTGAAGGGATGGAGATCTATCTTCCATGCCAGCGGACCTCAAAAGAAAGCTGGGGTAGCAATTCTTATATCAGACAAATTAGATTTTAATCTGAAGTCTGTAATAAGAGACACAGAAGGACACTATATCATTCTTAAAGGGTCTATCCAACAAGAAGATCTAACAATTGTAAATATCTATGCCCCCAACATGGGAGCAGCCATCTACATAAGCCAACTGTTAACCAAAATAAAGAGTCATATTGATAACAATACGCTAATTGTAGGAGACCTCAATACTCCACTCTCAGCAATGGACAGATCATCTAAGCAGAAAATCAACAAGGAAACAAGAGCTTTGAATGATACATTGGACCAGATGGACCTCATAGATATTTACAGAACATTCCATCCTAAAACAACAGAATACTCATTCTTCTCGAGCACACATGGAACTTTCTCCAGAATAGACCACATACTGGGTCACAAATCAGGTCTCAACCAATACCAAAAGATTGAGATTATTCCCTGCATATTCTCAGACCACAATGCTCTAAAACTGGAACTCAATCACAAGAAAAAATTTGGCAGAAATTCAAACACTTGGAAGCTAAAGACCACTCTGCTCAAGAATGTTTGGGTCAACCAAGAAATCAAAGAGGAACTTAAACAATTCATGGAAATCAGTGAGAACGAAAACACATCGGTCCAAAACCTATGGGATACTGCAAAGGCGGTCCTAAGGGGGAAATACATAGCCATCCAAGCCTCACTCAAAAAAATAGAAAAATCCCGAATTCACCAACTAACTCTACACCTTAAAGAACTAGAGAAAAAGCAACAAACGACGCCTAAGCCACGCATTAGAAGAGAAATAATTAAAATTAGAGCAGAAAACAATGAATTAGAAACCAGAAACACAGTAGATCAGATCAACGAAACTAGAAGTTGGTTCTTTGAAAGAATTAATAAGATTGATAAACCACTGGCCAGACTTATCCAAAAGAAAAGAGAAAGGACCCAAATTAATAAAATTATGAATGAAAGGGGAGAAATCACGACTAACACCAAGGAAATAGAAACAATTATTAGAAATCATTATCAACAACTGTATGCCAATAAACTGAGCAATCTGGATGAAATGGAGGCCTTCCTGGAAACCTATAAGCTGCCAAGACTGAAACAGGAAGAAATTGACAACCTGAATAGGCCAATAACCAGTAACGAGATTGAAGCAGTGATCAAAAACCTCCCAAAAAACAAGAGTCCAGGGCCTGATGGATTCGCTGGGGAATTCTACCAAACATTCAAAGAAGAAATAATACCTATTCTACTGAAGCTGTTTCAAAAAATAGAAACAGAAGGAAAACTTCCAAACTCATTCTATGAGGCCAGCATTACCTTAATCCCCAAACCAGGCAAAGACCCCATCAAAAAGGAGAATTTCAGACCGATATCCCTGATGAATATGGATTCCAAAATCCTCAACAAAATCCTAGCTAATAGGATCCAACAATACATTAAAAGGATCATCCACCACGACCAAGTGGGATTTATCCCCGGGATGCAAGGGTGGTTCAACATTTGCAAATCAATGAATGTGATAGGACACATTAATAAGAGGAGGGAGAAGAACCATATGGTCCTCTCAATTGATGCAGAAAAAGCATTTGACAAAATACAACACCCTTTCCTGATTAAAACTCTCCAGAGTATAGGGATAGAGGGAACATTCCTCAAGCTCATAAAATCCATCTATGAAAAACCCACAGCGAATATCATCCTCAATGGGGAAAAGCTGAGAGCCTTTCCCTTAAGATCAGGAACACGTCAAGGGTGCCCACTCTCACCACTGTTGTTCAACATAGTACTAGAAGTCCTAGCAACAGCAATCAGACAACAAAAAGAAATAAAAGGTATTCAAATTGGCAAAGAAGAAGTAAAACTCTCTCTTTTCGCAGACGACATGATACTTTATGTGGAAAACCCAAAAGACTCCACCCCCAAATTACTAGAACTCCTCCAGCAATTCAGTAATGTGGCAGGATACAAAATCAATGCACAGAAATCAGTTGCTTTCTTATACACTAACAACGCAACTGTAGAAAGAGAAATTAAAGAAACGATTCCATTTACAATACCACCCAAAACCATAAGATACCTCGGAATAAACCTAACCAAAGAGGTAAAGGATCTATACTCTAGGAACTACAAAACACTCATGAAAGAAATTGAAGAAGACACAAAAAGATGGAAAAATGTTCCATGCTCATGGATCGGAAGAATAAACATTGTTAAAATGTCTATGCTACCCAGACCAATCTATACCTTCCATGCCATCCCGATCAAAATTCCAATGACATTTTTCAAAGTGCTGGAACAAACAATCCTAAAATTTGTATGGAATCAGAAAAGACCCCGAATCGCCAAGGAGATGTTGAAAAAGAAAAACAAAGCTGGGGGCATCACGTTGCCCGATTTCAAGCTATATTACAAAGCTGTGATCACCAAGACAGCATGGTACTGGCACAAAAACAGACATACAGACCAATGGAACAGAATAGAGAACCCAGATATGGACCCTCAACTCTATGGTCAAATAATCTTTGACAAAGCATGGAAAAACATGCAATGGAAAAAAGACAGTCTCTTCAATAAATGGTGCTGGGAAAATTGGACAGCCACATGCAGAAGAATGAAACTCGACCATTCTCTAACACCATTCACAAAGATAAACTCAAAGTGGATGAAAGACCTCAAGGTGAGACAGGAATCCATCAAAATCCTAGAGGAGAACATAGGCAGTAACTCTTTGACGTCAGCCACAGCAACTTCTTTTAAGATACATCTCCAAAAGCTAGTGAAACAAAAGCAAAAATGAACTTTTGGGACTTCATCAAGATAAAAAGCTTCTGCACAGCAAAGGAAACAGTCAACAAAACAAAGAGGCAACCCACAGAATGGGAGAAGATATTTGCAAATGACACTACAGATAAAGGGCTGGTATCCAAGATCTATAAAGAACTTCTCAAACTCAACACCCAAAAAACAAATAATCAAGTCAAAAAGTGGGCAGAAGAGATGAACAGATACTTCTCTGAAGAAGACATACAAATGACTAACAGACACATGAAAAAATGTTCATCATCATTAGCCATCAGCAAAATCCAAATCAAAACCACACTGAGATACCACCTTACACCAGTTAGAATGGCAAAAATGGACAGGGAAAGAAACAACAAATGTTGGAGAGGTTGTGGAGAAAGGGGAACCCTCTTACACTGTTGGTGGGAATGCAAGTTGGTACAGTCACTTTGGAAAACAGTGTGGAGCTTCCTCAAAAATTTAAAAATAGAGCTACCCTATGACCCAGCAATTGCACTACTGGGTATTTACCCCAAAGACACAGATGTAGTGAAAAGAAGGACCATATGCACCCCAATGTTCATAGCAGCAATGTCCACAATAGCCAAACTGTGGAAAGAGCCGGGATGCCCTTCAACAGATGAA
Organism: Neomonachus schauinslandi; assembly: GCF_002201575.2. Classification (NCBI taxonomy): domain Eukaryota; kingdom Metazoa; phylum Chordata; class Mammalia; order Carnivora; family Phocidae; genus Neomonachus; species Neomonachus schauinslandi. Next base: position 54,188,586 of record NC_058414.1, read on the forward strand.
TGGATAAAGATGTGGTCCATATATACAATGGAATATTACTCAGCCATCAGAAAAGATGAATACCCAACTTTTACATCAACATGGATGGGACTGGAGGAGATTATGCTAAGTGAAATAAGTCAAGCAGAGAAAGTCAATTATCATATGGTTTCACTTATTTGTGCAACATAAGGAATACCATGGAGGACATTAGGAGAAGGAAGGGGAAAATGGGCAGGGGGAATTGGAGGGAGAGATGAACCATGAGAAACTATGGACCTGAGAAACAAACAGGGTTTTAGAGGGGAGGGGGGAGGGGAATTGCTTAGCCCGGTGATGGGTATTAAGGAGGGCACGTACTGCATGGAGCACTGGGTGTTATACGAAAACAATGGATCGTGGATCACTACATCAAAAACTAATGATGTATTGTATGGTGACTAACATAACATAATAAAATTTAAAACTACAAAAAAAATATATATATATATATATATACTGGATTTCTATATAATTCACCTCAAAAAACAAAACAAACAAACAAAAGGAATCCACGAAAGTTAAGGAGAAATAGATTTGTGACCTTGGCTTAGAGCAATAGTTCTTCACCTTATCTGGGTCACAAATTCTTTGGAGAATCTGATTAAATAAACAAACAAAAGCCACGGATGCTTAGCTCAGAAAAAGGTACCTAGACAATTTTACACATGATTTCAAGTTCATGAACTTCAGGTTCAGAATCTGATTTGAAAAATAGTATTTAAGACAGAAGACACCTGAATGAAAGTTTAAGAAAGGGAATACTTTGGAAGGAGCCTGATTTTTTCTGGTTCAATTAAAAAGGAATTCATCCTCATTCTTAGTAAAAAAGGCTGAATTAGGGTACCTGGGTGGCTCAGTCGGTTAAACATCTGCCTTTGGCTCAGGTCATGATCTCAGGGTCATGATACTGAGCTTCACATTGGGCTCCTTGCTCAGTGAGGTGCCTGCTTCTCCCTCTCCCCCTGCCCCTCCCCCACTCCCCTCTCATGCTCTATCTCTCTCTCACTCTTTCTCTATCTCAAATAAATAAATAAAATCTTAAAAAAAAATCTGAATTACAAATGCTTTCTATATATCCCATCTCTGCTCATGGTATCCCGAGAGTGCTGACTTTTCTGACCTTGAACTGAGGTGTTTTGAGAGGCAATCTGCCAGATGACTCTCTTAACTCCTAGTGATGGGTACAGAAGTTTCAAACAGTAACACTGACACTTGAGCCTTTGCCTCAGGAAAAAGGTGGCCAGCACTGCAAAAGCAGCCTTTTTTGGGTTTCAGAAGTTTAGGCTCTGCATGTCTGAGAGCATGGCTTCCATCAAGGGAGCCTGGACAGCACCTGGTACACAAAGTTTCACCACTGGCAGGGAAGAGGAGTGCTCAGAATTTAGAGGTCCCTGAAATAGGAGCCTTGAGGCCTTGCTTCTCTTCTCACTGAGGTGGTAAAATATAATTTCCAGATAGTTTGAAGGAGCTGATGACAGGGCAGGTTTACAGCCTCATTCCCAGGAGTGTGTACTCTAAGAGATGGGCCTAAGCGCCCTGGGTCCCAGTGTGATGCAGGAGTGGTGGGAGGTTTTGCACACACCAAAGAGTGGCCCAGAGCTGGTGAAAGGTCTAAAGCAGATCCACAAGGTATCCTGCCTGTTGGGGTAGCCCAGAAGTAGCAAACAATCCCTGAGAATCTGTGAGGACATAAGAGAAGCTCAAGGTGAACTGGGTCTGGAAGGGCTTTATGGTTAGGAATGCAGGACAACTCTGCCCAATACACATGGACTGATGACCAAAGGTCAGAGGGAAACTGGGTGTCTCTCCAAAGGCAGAAGGTAGGATGACCCCAGTGGGCTGGGCAATACATGCACTTTTCCCTTCTCAACCTTCATCACCCAGCTCAGACACAACCCCACCTAAACTGAATGACTGAGATAGTTGGGAACTCCAAACAGAAACAGAAATTAAGTTTAACCATAATGAATATATATATATATATATATATATATATATATTTCTTGCTTTTGTTGGGTTTCAAGACATGTTACCCCAAAATGTGGTACCTTGGATCTTAAGGTACCACATTAATCTTAAAGATATGTTAAGAGGAAGGAATTTTTTTTTTTTTTAAATGGCATATGCAGGAAGGTCATCTGACCTCCCTCCCCTAGCCTTTCTTCCCCGAAACAAGTCTTAATACTCCCAGGTGAAAGGCACCCTCCCTGTGCCAGCAGGGAAGAAGTCTTTCTTATGACCAGAGACAGCAAATCTGAAGCCAAAAAATCTGTGCAAACAAGCCTTGTTAAATATCTTCTTAGTTATTTCTTCACCATTTAGTACTTTTAGTCTAAACCCATTTGTCTCATCAATTCTTCACACATTTATTGTTTGTTGTCTAAATGATATGAAAGTTTCCTGCTCTAGTCATTTCTTTAGGTCTTTTTTCTCTTTTGAGGGCTCCCATGTATACATAAAAATTCAATAACATTTGTGCACTTTTTTTCCTGTTGTCTTTGTCAGTTTAATTTTCAGACCCAACAGAGACTGAGTCTAAGAGGGTTGAGAAGAATGTTTCCTCCCCTCCAGTTACCAAAGACCTGGCACTCCAAGCCCACTGAATTTTCTTGTAGACCTGTCTATGTTAGGGAAAAAGACTGTATTACTTTGGACCAGGATATCTCATTGTTCTTTTCTTAGAAAATCTATATAAATTAACCTCAATTATACTTGTTACTGAGATGTCGGTAGCCTGAGTTTTCTCTTTCTTGCAGAATTATAGGGTTACCCTTTTCTGTAATATTGAACTAAAGGGGCTTGAGCTACCAGCTGCCATGAAGTGAGAAATCCAGAGCCCTTTGAGACATGTCTGGGGATCCTCAGAGGGCTTACATACGTCTGTTCCATGCTGGCTCTGATGCCTTTCCTCAGCCTTGGGTCTGTGTTTCCACTGCTGTGTGTGGAGCTTCTGTTCCATACTCCTATCACCTCATGTCACAGACGGCCCCATTTCTCTCCCTCCCACAGGACCACTGACACAAGGCTGTGCCTGCAGCAAATTTGACAGAAGGTTTGGGAGGGCACAACAGAGAGGAGCTAGAGCACAGACAACAACTCATAATTGAATGTTAGACATTCGTCTGGAATTCCTGCTCCCAGGAACACCTGGCTAGCTTTCGCTTTCTCTCCCCTCTGCCCTCAGCCTCTGCCATGATATAGTCCTCCGGTGACTTTCTCTTCTTTTTCTCTTGTCTTTGCAAAGCAAGGTAGCCCTTTCTTTGTTCTGCTTTATTCTTCGGTATTTTGCCCTGGAGCCTCATTTTTCATATCTAAATGGGCAATCAACAACAACAAAAGGCCCTTCTTAATAGGGTTTCCGTCACTGGCATTTGAAATAACAGGTTTTTTTCTTTGCTGCTTACGGTACTTCAATCCTTCTCCAGCGAGAATAAACGGCACAGAACCCACCTTGATTTAGGGAGCAGAATATTCATTATGGTTCATAATCTTCCAACTGTCTTCGTGCCACAGTCACCATCCACTTTCCAGACACTTCTGAGTAGGATGAGCAAACAGAAGCAGGAATACAACTCACCCATTTGCTCATTTGGGCCATCTCTCTTACGGATCCCGAGGCTGCAGACGAATCGGTTCTGTAGCAATCCACAATCATCAAGACAACGGAAACAAAAGGGCAGCCAGCAGAATCTGGTCTCATACACACACAAACACAGCCCACGTCCTTCTGCAGGAAAAATTATGTACCTGAGCTCCTTAACTGTAGCAATGAAAAGAAAGACATTCAAGAGAAACCATAGATAAAAGATGGCTGAAAATAGCAGTCACACAAAACAGCGGAGCTGCTTAGAATACTAAAAGCAAAAACCAAGTCAACAGTAATTACCAACGTAAAAACGTTAGCTTTATTCTCTTCTCAGGTTTCACATATCCATGCTGCACACTAGCATTTTGACTAGGAGTTTACTTAGGGAAAGTCAAATCTGCTATTACCTTTAAAATCATCTGGTTTAATTTAAAAAATGTTTTTAGTTGAGAGAAAACAAAGGTAAGGGAATATTGCTATAGTTCTGATTACAACCTGGGACAATGAAGGTAGAATAGACCGGGAGGCACCTAATTTCTACCTTCACACCAGCCAGGCTCACATCTGTGGGCAGAGAGTGTGACTGCTAAGAAGGTGTTTAGGGAACCTATCTTAAATAGTAGCATCATCAGCAGCCTGGGGAACCCCCAACAATCACCATGGGAATCAATTCTCAGTCGGAGTGAGCTGAGTCCCTGCTGTGTCTTCAGCATAGGGAGAGATTCTTTTAAGAAAGAATATGAAAGACCTAAAAACTGGGGTGCCTGGGTGGCTCAGTCATTAAGTGTCTGCCTTCGACTCAGGTCCTGGGATTGAGCCCCGCATTGGGCTTCCTGCTCCGTGGGAAGCCTGCTTCTCCCTCTCCCACTCCCCCTGCTTGTGTTCCCTCTCTCACTGTGTCTCTCTCTGTCAAATAAATAAATAAAATCTTAAAAAACAAAAAACAAAGTGTTGAGTTGTTGGGTGGTATTCACTATAGGATGATCTGGCTGGGACATTGCCTTGGTAGTATCCTTAATATTTGTAATGACTTCTGGTACCAACTACCTGGAGTTAGGCCAGATTTCACACGTTAAGGGCATATTCCTCCACAATACTGCCCTCACTTTACACATTAGCCACAAATTTGGATGTCCCAAGACCACTCTTAGATCTGACCAGTTGACTTCAAATTTGAGTGTTCACACTACCCCCTGAGGTTCACTAATGAACTAGATCACCTCAGAGAACTCTCTGAAAGCACTGTACTTACTGTTACAGTTTTATTATAGCAAAAAGAAAATTAGAACCAGCCATAGGGAGACACACAGGGCAAGGTCTGAGAGCATTCCAAATGCAAAGTTTCTGTTGTTTTCTCTCCATGGAATCAGCTTGCATTACTCCAGGGTGTGACCATATTAAGAGTATTGTTAATTAGGGAAGCTTACCTGGACTTCGTGTTCAGAATTTTTATTGGGGTTTTATTGTGTAAGTGTGATTTTTTTTTTTTTTTTTAAAGGATTTCATTTAGGGACGCCTGAGTGGCTCAGTTGGTTAGCATCTGCCTTTGGCTCAGGTCATGATCCCGGGGTCCTGGGATTGAGTCCCACATCAGGCTCCCTGCTCAGCTAGGAGTCTGCTTCTCCTTCTCCCCCTGCCCCTCTCTCCGACTTGTGCTGTCTCTCAAATAAATTTTAAAAAATAAAGATTGATTTGAGAGAGAGAGCAAGAGAGCATGCAGAGAGAGGAGAGAGGTGTGATTAGATTATTGGCCAGATGGTTGAATTCGATTTCCAGCCCTTCTCTCTCATCTGACATTACTGAAAAGTCCTGACTCTCTAATCACATAGTTTGGTCTTTCTGGCATGCCCAGCCCCCATCCTGAGTCATGTCATTAGCACAAACTATCTAAGGTTCTAGTCTCAGTCACCTTGTTAATATAAACTATCAGGTGGGGCCCCACAGGCCCACCGTGAACAACAGACACTCTTATCACTCAAGAAATTCTAAACATTTAGAGGCTACCTTCCAGGAACTAGGGACAAAGGCCTGCCGAACTCTCTTACATAATATCAGTGTCTATTTCTTCGTGGTATCCCAAATAACAGTGTATTTAGGCCTTTCCTCCTGAGCTGATCAGGTTCCCTAGAGAAGGACTTCCAGTCTCTTGCTGGAGAGTGTAGGCCTCCAAGTGTTCTAGGATCTGAATGATAGGAAAAGGCTGGGGGGCAGGGGGAGGGGTAGTCTCAGCTTCACTGAGTGAGTGAAACGTAAATGTAAATTTTCATTTACTCCTTGAGTTTTCAGTGTTGTACCCAGGCCCTCAACTGTTTTACTGGCTTCAGAAATGCCTCTCATATTTTCTGTGGTGGGTGAGGGACTCTTGCCCAGTGTGGGAGTGTTCTAGATAATTTAGGAATCAAATGTCATCATACATAAATTTTCACCCAATTCTTCTATTTTAGTCTTTTCTTTTCTCCTATTTTCTTTTCTTTTTTAAAGTAGGCTCCATGGCCAGTGTGGAGCCCAATGAGGGGCTTGAACTCATGACCCTGAGATTGAGACCTGAGGTGAGATCAAGAGTCGGATGCTTAACCACCTGAGCCACCCAGGTGCTCCACCCCCTATTTGCATTGGTACCCAGTATAACAATCCCTGGGCCTTTTAAGAACCCCACAGTTCTGTGGAGGTAATCGAATTGCTTCTTGGTTTTTCTTCTAAGATCCAACATTTAACACTCATCTCTCTGCTTTCCAGTGTCTGGAGTTGTGTTGCTATTGTCTTGTCTTCTGTTATCTTTGGCTTCGTGGTTTTTGTTTTTAAAGATTTTATTTATTTATTTGACAGAGACACAGCGAGAGAGCGAGCACAAGCAGGGGGAGTGGGAGAGGGAGAAGCAGGCTTCCCGCGGAGCAGGGAGCCCGATGCGGGGCTCGATCCCAGGACCCTGGGATCATGACCTGAGCTGAAGGCAGACGCTTAACGACTGAGCCACCCAGGAGCCCCTTGGCTTCGTGGTTTTATGCTTAAAAAAAGAAAGAAAGAAAAAGAGAGCTAAAAGCACCCTTACTGTTTTGGTGGAGTATCCATGTAGCCAAGATGCAGGGGTGTGAGAGCATCTGGCTCTGGGAGGCTGAAACAGACCACGTTCTGCCACTTGCCCTGACAAAATGCAGAGGCAGAGACAATGAGCGGTAGTGAAACAAGAAAGGAATTTATTTCAGTGAGGCCACCACTGGGAGACAGTGGACTAGTGTCCCTAAGCTTGTCTCCAAAGTGCCGAAAATGCTTCCAGATTTATGTAAAGAAAATGTGGGACAAAGGTTGGTGGGTATGTGCAGGTAGGCAGTGAAGGTTCAATTGATCATTGTCTTGGGGTCAATCATGCAGGGTCTTGCTGGCTCAGGGCAGTCCTTATACTTGAGGGGGTAGTTTGGGTTCCCATCATGGGATGCTTTGTCCACAAGATCTTTTGCCAGAGTTAAGAGATAATCTGGAAAGAAGAACTTAATCAATTAGAAAGTACAGACTGAGGTCAAAATGGAGGTGGTTGAAGTCCTCTTTCATCCAGAGTCAGCAGAGGTTAAATGCCTTTTTTCAGTTTACCATCTTTATCTGGGAGTACCCTGGACACTTTCTATTTTTCTTCTCCCCTTTATGGCGGTTCTTATGAATTGATGAGGGTTAGCCTGCATTTGCTCTTGAGGATCAAATTTAGATGACTTAGAGATGAAGGAGCTGCTATACACGAGATGGAGGTACTTGTGGCAGACAGAGATGCAGAAATTACATTGTTTTACATTCTGCTTAGTCTAAGGACACTGATAGAAATAACGAAGAAGGGGCGCCTGGGTGGCTCAGTCCTTAAGCGTCTGCCTTCAGCTCAGGTCATGATCCCAGGGTCCTGGGGTTGAGCCCCGCGTGGGGCTCCCTGCTCGGTGGGAAGCCTGCTTCTCCCTCTCCCACTCCCCCTGCTTGTGTTCCCTCTCTCGCTGTCTCTCTCTCTCTGTCAAATAAATAAATAAAATCTTAAAAAAAAAAAAAGACCCGACTCAGAAGTTACCACATTGACTTCTTTATTAATAAACATTAAAAACTACTGTGTGTTAGGCGCTGTGCCAGGTGCCCACCATCCCCACCTGGGGATGTGCTGGGGAGGAGGGCACACACTGCAGGACACTGGCAGCTTGTCTGGGAGTGAGGCCACTAAGCCAACAACCTGCTCTGGAAAGAGAAGACTCTGGAATTTCCTGCATCCTCACACCCTTGGCCTCCCAACCCTAAAACACTGACCTCTGGGCTCCCAAACACGGTGGCTCCCTCCTGGATTAGGATCACCACGTGTTTCTCAGGTCCGCCTCTTCTGACCTGTGAGTTCCCCTGAGGAAAGAGCCCTCACATAGACATCTCTAGGGCCTAGTAGCCCAGGCACCCAGTGAATGCTGTTTGAACAGGTGGATTGATGAGATGCTTCTCAGAGTGGGCAGCAAGAAGAGATTAGGTGCTCCGGAGGGAAGGAAGGAGGGCTTCTAGTGATGGCACTGACTGCCAAAGCTTCGAGGGTAGAGCAAAGTCCAAGGCTTGCATCACCTTAGTCAGCACTAAACAGGAATAGATTAACCTACTCAACCACTGCCCAGGAGCTGGGTCCCTTCCTGACACTGAATCACATTAGCCCAGAACTCATCAGACTTTGGATCTAGACTGCTGGGCTGATAGAGTCCAGGCAAAACTACTTGTGTATCTCCCAACTTAACAAGTTCTCTTAGATCACCACTGCTCACTCTCTGGGGACATGAAGATCATGTAAATACAGACAAGGTCAAGTTCATGCGGCATGGTATGAAATACCAAGAAATTGAGATTCAGATCAACAGACAGTACCGTTACTTATCTTAGAGATTTACCTACTGCACTCTTCTTGAAAGATTCTTTTTTTTAAAGATTTATTTATTTATTTATTTGACAGAGAGAGAGACAGCGAGAGCAGGAACACAAGCAGGGGGAGTGGGAGAGGGAGAAGCAGGCTTCCCGCGGAGCAGGGAGCCCGATGCAGGGCTCGATCCCAGGACCCTGGGATCAATGACCTGAGCCAAAGGCAGACGCTTAACGACTGAGTCACTCAGGCGCCCCTCTTCCTGAAAGATTCTTAATCAATTTCAAACCCAAGCCTCTGGTTTTCAAAAGTGGCAACTTAAATCATTTACTGAAAAGTAAAACATTTCTTCATATTTTGTGTCTTTCTTGGTTATGGATTGCTTTCTGGGGTCAATTTTAAAAGCAATTTGCAATGATTTAGCCTCTGGACTCCTATTCACAGCAGCACGTTGTCAGGTCGGTAAAGCTCTCCACTCGGTCATCAAAGCCAACCCTATACTTCCCAGGTGGTTCCTGCATGGTAAGCATTTATTTATGTGACTCTGCCTGTCATGCCAATTCACAGAGAGAGGCTAGCCAATGAGGACAGGCTTCCCTCCTGCTTTTAATTACTGTAGTCCCAGAGATGAATGAAAGTCCCTGGTGAGTAGACACAAAGGTCCAGAATCAGCAAGGGAAGGTTGCCTGAATTGTCAGCTTCATCTTTGGATCTGATAAGCCTCAGGCCAAGTTGAAAAGAAAGTCACCAAGCTTGGGCAGCAACCTGGGGGCCGCCAGCATCAGCATTAAGCTAATGAGACAGAGATAAATTAAAACCGTTTTCAGGATCAACAGCTGTCCTTGGGCCTCCTTCTCATAACTGGCTTTATGTTTTCCAGGGGCTGCTGCAGGTATAGATCTGGGAGGAAAGACAAAATGAGATTTCACTAAAGAGGGAGCCCTGACAGGGTGGGTCACCTCAGAAGCTGTCTCTCTATTCCCAAATTCCGTATGAGAGCAGAGGGACAGTCACAGAGCCGAGACAATAGGAGGGAGAATTGATCCCAAACAGAAAAGAATAAATCAGGAAACTGGGAAACACAGCTATACAATGAACAGAAAACTCATACAAGGTAAAATAAGAATGATCTAATAGAAAATGAATAAAGTAAGGGATGGAAAAAGGCAGTAAAGGACACACATAGGTGGTTTAGAATGGATGAGGGGATGCAGAATTGGACAAAAGAAGAGATATATAAATGGCATTGTAAACAGAAAAAGAGATGGAGAATTTATATATCATTGATATATATTAACACATAATTTATACACATATGTATATTTATACATGCATATATTTGTATATATAAATATATTTAATACATTTTTAAATAAACATAGTATAGATTTATATATAATATTATATATAATGTATAATATATAAATATAAATTTATTTAGTAAATATAAAATATATTTATATATTAATATACAAAATAAGTAATATATAGTCACTATAATAAAAAGAACATGCAAAATATAGAAAATTAAAATCCTCTATAATTTCCACTTACATACCTTCCTTCAAATAGCCACTGCTAACAGTTTGATGAATATTCTACAGGTCTTCCCTTGTTTTCAGCATGTGTGCAAGTGTAGGTAATACCATTGGAGATAGATTAGGGGAAATGAGAGCAGACAGAACACCTGGGAGGTGATTTTGACACTGCCAGGGCCTTGCCGGATCCTCTGGAGGCCACCTGCCAACTGTTCACATGCAGGCTCAAAGCTCTGGCACCTGGGCCAGAGGGCAATCCTTTGATTTGAGAGCCTGTGGGCGGCTCATGGGGCAGGATGGAAATTCTGGAGAGCTAATGCCCCAGGAGGGAACTTCACACATGTGGGATGGGCATTGGAGGATAAATATCCAGCTTCCTCTCCCCTCAGGGGGACATTTTGAGGTGTGTCCCACATAGTGTCTCAAAGTGTCTCTGATGGCATTCAGCTCCCAGTGGTAACCAGCACATCAATGCACACTTCATTATATCCTTTCTTCCCCTAAGCAAAAAACCCAAATTGATATGTACCCAAATCCTTGCCTCAGGATCTGCTTTGGAGAAAACCCAAGTTGAAATTGAACAGAAGGCAACAGGAGGGGGCATGGGGCAGTGGGCAGGTCTGTGACATCCTTAGGAGGCAGAGTGAATATGACTTACCCATACAAAGGGCAAAAAGAGGGAGTGAGGAAAAGGGCATGCCACAGCTGGACTGATAAATAAATTTCCACCTGGTTTTGAAAAAAGAATAATTTACGGCATTATAGTTCTACTCTATAGTTTAGAGGGAGTGAAAAACTAAGAGAATGGGTAATAGAATGAAAATCTAGATGTAGAAGGAATTTAGGCTCAAGATTACAGGGAAAGAAAGTATAAAATGAGAAAACAGTAAAAGGCTCATGAGAATTAACTGCAGGGATAGGAAAATGGGAGAAAAGTGACAGAATGAATGAGGTAATGCATAAAACGAGGTGAAGACGAGGAGTGAAGAAATATAGCAAATGAGATGGGGAATAAAGTAGTCAATGAGAGAAAAGATTACACAGTAAATTAGAGATGTTTGTTTTATGGGCAAGGAAATGAGGGAATGGAACAGTAATAAAATTAATCATGGCAACCAAACACTGTGGGAAAACAGATAATGAATGAATAAGTGGGCAGAAAGAATGGATGAAGGATTGACAAAAGGAGAGAAAAAAAAGATGGCCCCAAATGATTGAGTGACTGAGACCATGAAAATGGCAGTAGAGAAAGAAGGGGCAGCCCTAAAGATGGAAATAAGATTAAATTAAGGAATGAAGGAACATCCAAAGAGAAATTAGCAGAATGAGGAAAAAAAAGACATCTGCTGTGAAGAAATGAAAAGAAGGAATGGATACTTCTGTCCAAACTTTAATCAAAACCTTTTGTAACGTTCTGAAGTTTTCTCCTGGAGCTGCCTGCCGCTTCTCCCTCCAGCTGGATCCAGACGGCCGGAGAGCCCTGAGGGAGCAAAGAGCCAGGAATTGTGGAGACGGTGAAGAACAGCAGCCAGGGAACTACAAAAATCACTGAATTGCAGAGATGCAGCCAAAGATAATCTCCACATTAAGGTCCTCCCAATAAAGATAAAACCCTAAAACTTACACTTGACTACATAATTTTCATTTGTCTGAACTTATTTAGAGTCATCATGTTTTCTTCCCTAATATTCATCTTGCTGTTATAATTATAATATAATTTAATATTATATTATTAAATAATGTAATAATTATACAGTGGTAGATTCCTAAATGTCTCCACAAATCTTTTTAGCTTGGCACACAGCCATCCACCTAACTAAAGACAACATTTCCCAGCCTCCCTTGCTAATAGGTGTGGCCATGTGACTATTTGGACCAATAGGCTGTGAGTAGAATTGAAGTCTACCACTACTGAGTCTTGCCTTCCACAGACCTGGCTATGAATCCCACTTTGTTTCTTCATTCCTGCTGACTAAGAGATAGTGAAAGTGGGAGCAAGAGCCACTTCAACCCAGCAATGGAAGCCACATGTTGTGAGGGTGGCAGACAGAGCAGAACCAAGCCAAGTAGAGCATTTCTACCTAATCTGTACCACATGTTTCTAGACTTTATGTGAGAGGCAAAGTCTCTTAAGTATCTATATTTTGAGGTTTCATTGTTATATTAGCTAAACCGTACTCTAACTAATACATTAACTGATCTTGGGACTTAAAGATACCACTGTCTGCTTATTAACGTGGCAACACACACACACACATACACATACACGGTACTATCCTAGAAATAGAAATGGACTTATTCATATTCTTGTGGGATCTTTCTCATGGCCATTAACACATGTTTAAACTTATAACTAATTTTCTCATTCTATTTCAGGAAGATTGCCCCAAATCAAGAGTGAGGACTGTGTGTCCAAAACAGCACAGTTGGGCTACTCTAATCCTTGAGGGACTCTGCCTTATGTTGTGAAGTGGCATGAGGGGCAAAGAGAGGTGTTAAAGACTTAAGAACAGGGATTTCAGAACTAAGCAGTCAGGGTTCTTAGCCCCACCACTTACTAATTTTGTGACCCTGGGAAATGACTGACTTCAGTGCCCCAGTTTCATTGTCTATAGAAGGGGATGATAGTGCCACCTCACAGATGTGGTGGGAATAACCTCAAGTAACATGGGAAAAGCACTTAAAACAGTGACCAGAACATAGTAAGAATCAAAGAAGTGCTTTCTAGGATTGCTTTTGTTATTATTATTAGCATTTTGCCATTTCCAGAGTTGTTTGTAGAGCAGCGTGGGCTGGTAATATCCTCATTCAACAGATGAAGAAAAGGACTTGTTAAAGCCCACACTGGTTTCTTAGAAAAAGATCCCAGGTCTGCTAGTTCCATGGATGGATAATCTCATTTATCAGAAGTTGAATTTTCCCTCAAGTCTTTATCTTAAAAGGTGTCGCCATCACCAAGATGGAGAACTTTATGTTCCCCCTTCATGTTGTCCCCTAAAATGTTAGCTATAAGCCTTATTATCAACAAGCACTTATTAAGACCCTGGGACACAAATACAATTAAGTTAGCTCAAAAAATGTGAAGGAGACTGAATGTAACTTCCCCAGGTCACAGTGAGTGTGTGAAGCTGAGATGAGAACTTTGGCAGTTTGGTTCTGGAATCTGTTCTTGACTCTTTTTTTTTTTTTTTAAGTAGGCTCCACACCCAGCATGGAGCCGAACGTGGGGTTCAAACTCATGCCCATGAGATCAAGACCTGAGCCGAAATAAGAATTGGACACTTAACTGACTGAGCCACCCAGGCGCCCCTCTGTTCTTAACTCTTACACAACCCCTGGATGTCACTTCACAATGTAACTTAAAACTTGACCCAATCCAGGTTTCCCCTTTTATAGCACTAGTCCCAGGAGAAGAATTTGATTCATCTCTACTGGCTCTGATGTCTGCCTATGGGTTGTGGCCACAGGACTGGGTTACTTGCTGTACCTTGACTTCCCAGACCTAACTAAAGGGAGGCTAGAGTGGGAGTAGTTCCAAGAGAGAGCTTCCACCCCAAAACCTATCTTCTAGAGGTAAAATGTGCAAAGGAAACTTAGATTTGAAAGTAAGTTGACCTGTTCAAAGGAATAGATGAGGGAGACAGACACAGAATTGGCTGTCACCACCATATAGGTAGGTTCATGGAACCCATTAGAGGAGATGACAAGGCTTAGAGAGAGAATATGGAGAATATAATACCTACAAAACTGCAGTGAACGAGAGAAGACAGTCCAATTAAAGTGACTGAGAGTCAAGGTATCAAATGTTCCAGAAAGGGAAAAGGAAAAAAAAAAAAAAAGAACTCAAAACTGTGCTCTGAATCTGGCAATTAGAAGGTCTGGCAACTTTCAGGAGAGCAAATTAGGAGAAAACAGCCCAACACAGACAGCAAAGTGTTGATCAGAGCATTATGGAAGTAAGGAAGTAGGGACTATGAGTGTAACTGCTTTTCAAGCTCCACTTGGAAGGAAAGAGAACCATAGGGCAGTAGGTAGAGGGAAAGGGGTACAGGGACAGGGTATTAAAATTTGTTTTTTAAAATAGATCTTGAGCAAGCTTTACAAGCTGAGGAGAAAGAGTTAGTAGAAAAGAACTAGTGGAAGATGAGAGAGAGGTTAATTGATAGAGACATTACCAGAGCAGAGGGTGATGGGATTGACTTTAGGCAGGAAGAGAGCTGCATCTTCTTTTAATTACCTGACAAGTTTCATAGCATTGATTGATCAAAGTCAAGTTAATGTGAGAAGGTACACTAGGAGTCCCAAATAGTGTGGTTCTACAGTTGACCCCTGAACAACACAAGGGTTAGGGCACCCCTGCACAGTTGAAAATCTATGTATAACTTCTGACTCCCCAATTTAACTACTCATAGCCTACTTTTGACCAGAAGCCTTAGCAGTAGCATAAACAGTCAATTAACACATATTTTGTTCGTTATATGTATTATATACTATATTCTTCCAATTAAATGAGCTAGAGAAAGAAAATGTTACTAAGAAAATCATAAAGAAGAGAAAATACATTTATAGTACTGTACTGTATTTATCTAAAAAATCTGTGCACAAGAGGATCTGCACAGTTCAAACCCATGCTGTTCAAGGGTCAACTATCTATCTATCTATCTATATATATATATCTCATATATATGTATGTATGCATGTATGTATGTATTTATTTTTAAAAAGCATGCTGGCTGCTTTTTGCAAACTGAATTCTAGGACACAAAAGTGGAAGCAGATTGCAATATCCCGTATGTCCTTAAAAGTCAGAATTCTCTGTATTTTAAAAGGGAACTGCAGCTAGAAGAGTTCATCCTAATACTTCCAATTCAGCTTCAGGACTACAAAGCTTCTACATAATCGTCTCCACCTCACGCTAATTGGATGATAGTCCTCTGTAGAAATAAATGGTCACAGGGTGAAGCCTTCTGAATTTTGCCATTTGTAGAGCCCTCAGACGAAGTGCCAGCTCCATGCCTGATCAACCTAAAATGAAGCCTGCCAATTGATAACCTGATTCATAACAGGTTCTAAATCAAGTTCAAGTCCTCATCCTTAAAAATGAATGGATAACCAAGAATTATGAGCCATCTAAGGAAAGCCTGCAGTAGGAAAAAAAAAGGGAGCAAGAAAAACATGGGGAAAAATAACACAAGAACACATAATTCAAGAAATAAAACAGAACTTAAAGGAGAATAATTATCCTTAGAGACATTTGAGAAGATATTGCATCATTAAAATACCAAGAATGCAATGAACAAGGAATAAATAAAATTTTAAACATATAAAGTCTTGCAAATTAACTCCCACAGCATTTGTCTTAGGAAAGTACTTGAGGGTGTGCTCCAGAACAAAAATAAAAGAAAAACCAAGAAGGAGGAAGCTGCACTGAAACCTCAAGTGGGCTCGGTGGTGCAGCAAGAACCAAAGCCCAGAAGTATGGAGAGCAACCATGAAATGGTGAGACATGGTCATCCGAGAAACCCAGGCTGAAGCCCAGATGACAGCAACTGGCACCACCAGCTCCCCTCCTAAACAGGGCCGAAAAGCAGAGGGCCTGCGGTTTTAGGGTCCCCTGACCAAGCAGATGCCTTATTCTGGTAGTGGGACCACTGAACTATCAACTTCCGTGAGAACGAGGGCCACTGTGAGGCAGGGGAGGGGAGCTCACCCACACAGCTGAATATCCTTAACTGAAGCAGAGTAATCTTTCCCACTCCCGGTTGTCATCTTTCCAGTTGTCATCTTTCCAGTCCTTGAAGCCTGCCTGGCTGGTGCTTGTGGTCTGTGCGGCAGACAATAGTGCATCCAGCCCAGGGAGTAAGGAAGGGAGAGGTCAGTAAGACAACCATCACTGGCCTAAGGAGCAAGCAGCCCAGTTTCTTTCTTTTTTTTAAAGATTTTATTTATTTATTTGAGAGAGAGAGCATGAGAGGGAGGAGGGTCAGAGGGAGAAGCAGACTCCCTGCCGAGCAGGGAGCCCGATGCGGGACTCGATCCCGGGACTCCAGGATCATGACCTGAGCCGAAGGCAGTCGCTTAACCAACTGAGCCACCCAGGCGCCCCGCAAGCAGCCCAGTTTCTAACAAGAGGAAGAAGAAATCCAGGAGAGAGGGGGCTCGGGTAAAATGAGAGAATGTGGAGTTACTTAAGAAGATGATCAAGAAGACACCCTGAACAACAAAGAGGCATGGGGAAAACTTAAAAATGACACGTTAATGATCGGGAACATATGGAACACCTTTTTTAGACAGGGCACCATTTTAAACACTAACTTCTATTCGCTCTCTAATCTTCGTAACAATTCAGAGATACGTACTATTATTATTTCCATTTTATAGATGATGAACCTGAGGCACAAAGAAGATTAATAAGAACCTGCCCAGAGTCCACAGTCAGTAAGCAGCAGAGCCAACATCAGCCCTTGGCAGCGAGGCTCCGGCCCCTGACGCTCAAAGTAGTGCCTGAGACAGGAAGTACACTCACGGTGCACGACCTGGCTCTGCTGTGAACAACATCTACTTAAACACGACAATGAAAGCGCTGTATGTAGATTTTCATCTTTTAGCATCAACTATAAACATAACTCCCCAAATCGTTAATGTTTTTAGAACATAATGTTCTACCAATATACAATTAAAGGAGGAGTGGCAAAGTTGAGAAATGGGAAAGTTGGGTAGGAGAGGGCAGGAAAATGGTAAGGAGGCTGATACCTTCATTGTACAAAATAGGGAGTTGAGAGATACCCTCTGCAATTCGTTTACATGTTTATTGTCTGGCTCCTCAAAACTCTGATATATGTGGAGACCTCATCTAACTTGTTCACTGCTAAGTTCCCCGCCCTTATGAGAGTGCAAGGCACTTGCCAGGCACTCAATAGATACTTGTGGAATGATAGATGGATGAAAGAGAGAAAGGGAGGGAGAAAAAAGAAGGAAGGAAGGAAGGAAGAAGGGAAATCTAGAGAATCGTATATTTAAGTTTACAAAGGTAATTGATAGAGGGAATAAAAATAATGCTAGAATTTTATTGGGAGGGTATGAGAGGTATGAATATTGCAAGTCATCTAAATCCTTATCTATCACAGCTGACAGTCAGTAAACAGAATCTCCATTTGATAAATTCAGACACAGCGATACAGGAGTATTATTCAGAAAAATGTACATAAATACATTTTTTGTATTTAAAAATAAGAAAATTTATAAACTAAACTAAAGCTAAAGAACTAAAAACAAAAAAATTTGTAAGTGTTAAAAGTGGCTGGTTTTGGACAGAGGATGTAGCTATTGAAAGGTAGAGCAGGAGGTGATTGATCCATTAGAAGCCCATGCATATTCTTTTTTCTCTATGTGCATGTATTATTCTGATTTAAAATAAAATCTGTGGAACACTACATCAAAAACTAATGATGTGATGTATGGTGACTAACATAACATAATAAAATAAAAAAATAGAAACAAATTATATAAGAAGTTCTAGAGTTTATATATCCATATATATAAACTTTTCATTTGAGGACAGTTTTAGATTTACAGAAAAATTGTGAAGATAGTACAGAGAGTTCCCATAAATCCCACACTTAATCTGCCCTATTACTTACATTTTGGGATTATTATGGTACATTTGTTACAATTAATGGACCAATATCGGTAGCATTTTAAACGAAACCCCATATTTATTCAGACTTCTTTAGTTTCTACCTAATGTCCTATTTCTGTTCCAGAATCCCATGCAAGGTATTACATTGCCTTCAGTCGCCATGTCTCCTTCCAGTCCTCGTGGCTGCATTTGTGTCTCAGACTTTCCTTGTTTTTGATGACCTTGAAGAGTACTGGTGGGGTATTTTGCAGAATGTCCCTCAATTATGATTTATCTGATATTTTTCTCATGATCCAATCAAGTTATGATGTTGGGAGATGAAGACCACAGAGGTAAAGTGCCATTCTCATTGTGCATATCGAGGGAACGTGCTGTCAATATAATTATCACAGTTGATGTTGACCTAGTTCACCTGGCTGAGGTAGTGTTGCCAGCTTTCTCCACTGTAAAGTCACTTTTCCCCTCCTTTTCATGCTGCACTCTTTCGAAGGAAGTAATTGTGCTCAGTCCACACCTAAAGAATGGGAAATTATGCTTCACCTCCTCAAGGGTGAAGTATCTGCATAAATTGTTTGGGATTCTTTGGCACAGAATGCTCTTTTAAAAGCACAAATCACAGGGCACCTGGGTGGCTCAGTTGGTTAAGGGTCTGCCTTCAGCTCAGGTCATGATCCCAGGGTCCTGGGATGGAGCCGCACCTCAGGCTCCCTGCTTAGCAGGGAGCCTGCTTCTCCCTCTGCCTCTGCCTCTGCCCCTTCCCCCTGCTTGTGCTCTCTCTCTCTCTGATAAATAAATAAATAAAATCTTAAAAAAAAAAATAAAGCACAAATCAGGGGCCCCTATGTGGCACAGTTGGTTAAGCACCAGACTCTTGGTTTCTGCTCAGATGGTGAGTCTCAGGGTCGTGAGATGGGGTCCCAAGTCGGGCTCCGTGCTAAATGTGGGGTCTGCTTGAGACTCTCTTTCCATCTCCCTCTGCCCCTCTTGCTCGTGCTTGCTCGATCTCTGTCTCACTGTCTCAAATAAATAAATCTTTAAAAAAATAAAAGCACAAATCAGATTATATCAAGCCCTTGATTAAAGTGCTCTAATGACTTCCCAGCTTTCTTCAAATCAATTCCAAACTCCCTACCATAACCGTGGCCCTATGCTGTTTGGTCCCCACTTTCTGGACTCCATGACTCTATTCCACCTGACCCTACTCCTTACTTTGGGCTGCCTACCAGACTCTGCAGGATCTGCCCCCAGCTTCCCCTTGACCCCATCCCATTCTTCCCTTCTTGCAGTCACACTCTTCTACTTTCTGTTCCTTAAAAATGTCATTTTTCATCTTAATGGTTTTGCCATGGCCTTTGCCTCCTATCTTTGCAGAGCCAGTTCTTTCTTGTCATGGAGGTCTTAGCTTACATGTCCCCAACTATGTAATTGCAACCAGTCCCAAATCATCCTGTTTCATTTTCATCATTTTTACTTTTCATGCCCTTAGTGATTTCATGTCCATATTGTTTGCCTCTGCCCATCTAGAGTGCTCAAGCATTGTGAGAACTGTCTTTATCTGTCTTGCCTACGGCTGTAATACCTACACCCAACACTATTACTGACACAGTATCAGTGAAAACATGATTTCATGTACCCTCCTCTGGAGGTAAATAGAGGGGGAGGATATAAAAATATGAAGTCAGTCTGCCCTCTTGAATCAGAAGCTTCTGCAATAGTTTGAGTAGTTGAGAAAGGGTTAAAGCTAATGGTTAACTGAGAAATCACTAAATAAAGGCAACACAGAGTGCACTTTCTAAAAGGAATTCATTATATGGCATTCTCCCAATAAAGCACAGAGCTCTCCACTGCCTGGCTTTTCAGTTTATTTTAAGTTAAGTGAACCATAACTAAGTTGGGAGCCTCATTATATTTGCATGGTTAAAAGCACTGTCACCTCCAGTGGTGTGTTTTAAATAAAAAGCAAGCTTCCAGGACTTAATATCTGCACTAATATATTCCATGGTCAGGGATTAAGTTGAGTGAGAAAGGAGCCAAACTCATCTACCCTTCCTCCTCCGTTGCACAGAGCAGAAAGACTTTCAGTAGCTAGAACCAAACTTTCCAGGCATGAACTGTTCTTTTCATCACAGAGCTCCATGGATCAGGACCAATGGGCTCTCCCATCTCATGCAAGAATGTAGCCAGATAGACTAATCAAAGGAAGAGGAATCTCTCTTACTAACATGTAGACATGCAGACAGTTTATAGTTAGCAGAAAAGGGAGAGCAAAAGACACTTTGCAACTTGTTCCTTAAATATATAGCATAGATTTGGTATGACCCAGGTTTCATTTTCACATAGCAGCTATGTCTTAAGGAGGGCTAGTATTTATGGTACTAAGTGCCAAGCACTGCACTTTAGCCCTTGCCTGACTATGCCAGCCCCATCGGTGTCTTCTTCATAACCAGCTTCTAGTGTCCTCCCCGCTCAGCCCCAGGGAGTGAGCAACTAAACCATAAAGTACTATGTTATGTATAGAGCTTAGGGAGGCTTTGGGCCCAGAAATCCCATCACCTTGAGATCCTGTAATTTTCTATGATCACCTGATAATGGGAATTCTGTTATTGCTGTTCATGGTTCATTATTTCATTTTATGTATTTACATTATGGTGTTGTTATTGTATTGCTTCTTGTCATCTACTATTTATTTTACTGTTGTTCACAATTCAATCCCGCATGGCTCCTGTACACCCTTGACACCTACTTGTGCTCCATGGCCACATTTTGACACCACATGGGAGATTATTAGAAATGCAGACCCTTATTCCCTCTCTAGACTGACTGAATCAGAACCTGCATTTTACCAAGATCCCCAGGTGACTCTTGTGCCCATTGAAGTTTAAGCAGCACTGCTTTCATCCATCAGACCTGCCCCACACCAAGCATATGGCAGCTACCAAAGCCCCCATACTGTTCACAGCGTGGCTCTGAAGTCTTCCCCCATCTTCTGTTTCTGACCCTATGGCTTGTCTTTCTTTATGTGTCCTCACTGCTTATATATGGAATCTGACACGACTTCTGTGGATTTGACCTTTTCTTCCCTCCTTAAGCAGGTGTAGATTTTTCTTCTGGTTCTACCACCAAGAGGAGCAGGGATGGATATAAGAAAACAAGGGAGCTGAGAGAGAAACAGAATCCATTTTAAAGTGTCTCAAGTCAAAGCAGTTTACAGCTTTCCTGGGATACAAAAGAAAGTTGTGTCCCCAGGACTCCGGAACCAGGGCTGCCCCAGAGCCCTCAGCAGCAATCGTTTACGAACATTGACACCAGTGCCCCTTTGTCAATGTCCTTCAGCTACCATCTAACTCAGCTGCTATATTTCTTAGATCAAACTGAGAGAGAGAGAGAGAGAGAATCTGATGGCTTAGGCTGGCCCATGAAGTGCTTGTCTGTGCGCCAGGGGTATGCTCCGGACCGGTCCAATCAGCTGTGGTTCAGGGTGAGTTTGTACAAATCCCACAGGTAGGGTTGGGGTGATACAGGTTCTCTTTGATGGGAAAGTGTTGGGCGGGGGTGAGATTAGCACCTCTAATACAATACCTTAAACCACAGTGAGAAAGAAAGGTATGTACTGAGCTTTGGGGTAACTTTTATTTCTCTAGGTCAGCTGGCCTATAATATATCCTTAGACTTCTAGGCTCACTAGAACATGATGACTGGTTTAACATGGATTCAGATGTATTTATAATTGTCTTATGTAAGTATAAAGCAGATTTGATCTTCAGTCATGCTGGGTGTATCATTTCTTAAGATAGTGTACAATAGAATCATATATAATATAAACAATCTATAAATGATACAAATGACCTGTGGGAAAGTATCAAACACTTTAAAATATTAGTTCAGTTTAGGTTTGACTCAGAAGATGTTAATATTCCATTTCAAAAGTTTTAAATGAGTGTAATTCTGGATCTGTCTATTTCAGTAGATGTCTTATTTAAAACTTTCGGTTTAGTGAAGAAAAAATTATGTGTGGGTTGGGTTCAGAGTTCTGTCAGTAAGGGTGGTTCATTCCTGTCTCTGTATACAGGCTATTCCCTCCAAGTTCTAGATGTGTATACAGTAATACAAACAGGCCATAATTTTAATTCTCTAAAAGGAAGGGGAGAAAACTTAAAGCCCTTCTTGTTTTCCCTGTTGCCAGACTGGTTTCTAAATAACCCATCTTGATTAATGGGTTTTGCGATATCTTAGAACTCTTTCTAGTAATAGAGATGCCAAACTGTCCCTAGTTAGATATTCCAGGATGTCCTATGGGACATTCTGCCATGTAATTACCTGCAATTCCTCACATGGCAATTTACATTCTTAGCCTTGTTTTCAACAGCTTGGGAAAATGGCTGGTTTTTGTCTTTTGTCCATTGAGTAGATAAAGAAAGTCAACTTTCTTAAGTCTAAGATAAATAACCACACTTTTGAGTACAGAGTCCTAAGTGACAACAGAAGGTATAATTAACTTGTCCTCAGTTGGATGCCTAGGCGGCCTCAGAAACTGCAGGTGTGAGGTTAGGGTGACTCTGATAGCCATACCTTAACATAATGTTGGGTAGTCTCAAAGAAGCTGCCCAACACACTATTAGCAAGCTGAAGACACATGAAGCTTTTGTCTTTATTGAAAGGATACTGCTCCACCTCAGTGAGTTCCCAAGCAAGTGGAGACAATTGAGAATGACACATCTAAGATGATGTAAACCTTCATCCGCAATAGTATACATTTGCCATACTTGTTAAGTGAATGGGCAGTGGGAGGAGTGGTGTCAGCACATTTATAAAACAGAGGAGAAAAGACTTAGAGTGAAATAGGACTGTACTGACGTAGAATTCATGAGAATTTGGGCAGAGAAGGTTACAATTACCTTTGATTACGTAAAAAGAAAGACATTTCGAAGCACATTAATAGGCCATAGAGAATTTTAGGGGACATGTTTAGCTTGCTCAAGAAAATAAGCAGCTCTGGTTCTTCACATCTGATATGCAAATCTTAAATGATCCTTCTTTCTTTTCTTTAATTGAAGTAGAGTTGACACGTTGCATCAGTTACAGGTGTACAACACAGTGATTCCACAAGTCATCATGCTATGCTCACCACAAGTGTGGCTACCATCCGTCACCATACAGTGCCATTGACTATATTCCATTGACTGCATTCCCTATGCTTTACCTTTTATCCCCATGATTTATTCATTTTGTTCCTTCTTTATCTCTTAAATCAACTTTGCCAGGAATTTTATGTGGGACAATATTGTTAATGGTGTACTTAATAACTCTGTGCTTAAAAGTAATAGAATATTCTAATCCAGATTCTAATTTAATGTATTCTTTTTTTTAAAAAAAGATTTTAATTATTTATTCATGAGAGAGAGAGAGAGAGAGAGAGGCAGAGGGAGAAGCAGGCTTCCCACGGAGCAGGGAGCCCGATGCGGGACTCGATCCCAGGACCCTGGGATCATGACCTGAGCCGAAGGCAGACGCTTAACCATCTGAGCCACCCAGGCGCCCTAATTTAATGTATTCTTGTCCATTTGCTTCATTTACTTAGACTTTGCTATATTGATGTTCCAGAAAGAACTGCTTGAAGACAGTGGAGTAAAAAAATTTTTTTTAGAAAATGTAACCTCACTAATAGAGAATCTCTTCCCAGCTTGATCTTCAAGGAGAATGGAATAAGTGAACATATGCAGCAAGCTGGGAATTTTTATAAAGAGCCAGTTTGGACTTAGGTGAACCACTGTCACTTTCCTTGAGTATTTACCCAAGTCCTCAAACTTCGGAAAAGGAACTGTGTCTAGTCTCTTGAAGACTAGCGTGAATTTCTTGAGACAGGAAGGCAAAAGGTTCCAGCACGAGGCAGGTTTATACAGAGGTATGCTCACTCCATGAGGCTGACTGAAGTGGCGATTGCTGTCAAGGTCTTCAGATGCTCTTCTGAGCTCACTCACCCTGCCCTCATTCCCCAGGGAATGCAGTTGTCCTGGCCTGGGCAGTGGCCCCGTGTGGTCAAGCCTGGCTCAGGTTATAGCACTGGCTTTCTTCTGGCATGAAACAAGGCACCTGTGATCGTTCTGCTCAGCACGATCTGCTCAGAGTGGAGGAATCTTGGCAACAAGATGCCACACCATGCAACTGGGAGCAGAATCCTGGCGCTCCAGAAATGAACGGGGCTGCTAATCTCTGGGTCCAGGGCTTCATCTGTTTAGTGATTCAGTATGCCTTCCTTTAAAAGTCTTACTAGCAAGATTTCAGCACAGTCTGCCTTGAGGGAGTCTCTTTAAAATGCTATTTATAGTGCATAGTCAACATAATCCTATTTGCAAGTACAGTATCATACATAATGAACTATTTGATTTGCAAATTTCCTAATGCCATTAATCTGACAACTTTTGTGCCAGGTCAGACTGCCTGAGCAGGCGGCCTTCACTGATAAAATCTCAAGGCTGCCACCCTGGTGGTTTATTTCCAGTGTGTTGGTGTGGATTATAGGAAGGAGATATTCTGTAAAGGGAGGTGTTCCCTGTACCCTTGGTCGGGCCTTTTGCAGCTTGTGGCAGGCATCAAATGGTATAGGATGAGGTGCTGGATAACAAGGTTCTGTTTCTGAATTGGCATCTCTGGGTTGTGTGATTTTGGACCACTCAGCTTCTGAGGGGATTAGACTAGTTGGACCTCCGTGATCCCCTCCTTCAGGGTGACCCCCCCCAAATTCTCTGAGTGACTGTCTTCTGCCATTCTCTCAGTTTTCTGTGTGTGTGCTTCTACCACCTAGCCAACAGGCATTACATTGAAGTTAATTACTTACAGTCTGTTTCCCCCACTAGGATGCAAGCTCTGTAAGGGCAGACACTGGGTCTCATTCATCTTCAACCCCCAGCACCTAGTAGGTAACTGGCCCACAGTAGGAAATCAACACATTTGCTGATCTGAACTGAGGTAAGGTCTCTTCAAGCTATGAAAGCCCATGATTCTAAGTTAGGCACTATTCAAAGAATTGCAGAGAGAAGTCAAAATGGGAATGTATTCAGGTAATATTCCCTGGTAAACCTGATCATAGACAGTGACCCTAAAAGTTGAGCTAATGATTCTCATTCTTGACTATACATTAGAATCATCTGGAAAACTTAACAACCAAGAAACAAAAACAATGCTCCTCCCCTCCCCATAGGGTTCTGATCTAACTGCTCATTGTTCTTACCATTTCCTTTTACCATCTCCAGACTCTTCCTCCTTGCCCTCCGCCCCCTGCCCCCTGTCCCCCTTGATCCTGTGTGCAGCCAGGGCTGAGGAAACCTTACTGCTCCAAACCTTACTCAAAGTGGGTATCAAGCTATTACTATTTTAGCTTCATAAATAAAACATCAAAGTAATACATGCTCGTTGTATAAGAAACTTAGAAAAATACATATAAGTAGAAGATAAA
This sequence comes from Neomonachus schauinslandi, assembly GCF_002201575.2. Classification (NCBI taxonomy): domain Eukaryota; kingdom Metazoa; phylum Chordata; class Mammalia; order Carnivora; family Phocidae; genus Neomonachus; species Neomonachus schauinslandi. The sequence continues at coordinate 54,213,678 of NC_058414.1, forward strand.
GAAGATAAAAATACCTGTAATTTTAATATTCAGAGAAATTTACTTTTTTATATTTTGTTATATCTCCTTCCCAACATATATCTTTCTAAGAAAAACGTCGATTCTGTTTTGTAACTTGCCTTTTTTCACTTAGTAGTATATTGTAAACATCTTTCCGTGTCAATAAAAACATTTATTTGCTACTATTGATTAATTTTTCATAGGCTTTCCTTGTGCTTCCTTCAACCTCTTTCTCTGCAGACCTAGATGAGGTGCCTTGGATACATTTAGAATTTAAATTTGTTTTGAAAATAGTGTCGTTTTTCTTAAAATCTCAAACAACCATATTCCACACAATGCATCTAGTAAGGAATACTTTCTACTTTTTGGCTATTTATTCCACTGTAAATGTAGCTTTGCAGATACAACTGTAGTTCTGAGAATAAAAGATCATGTCAAATTGGAGTTCTGTGATTGTGTTAACACAAAACAGCCTGCACTTAGATACTAAATTTCCTGGAGATTTTTCATAAAAAAAAATACAGGTTTGAATTCTGTACATAGGATATACAAAACAATGGCACGAAGATATCAAATGGTAGAGATTTTTATATGTAAATATAACACTAATAAACTTAGTGTTTAGCCTAAATTGTAGTCTAGAAACAGAGCACCAACAAAGTTGTAACCTGAATCTTTGTAAAGAGTAAAAAGAAAAATGAAATAATTAAAAGAAAAAATCACCAGAGATACCTGTGGAAACTGTCAGATTATCCATGTATCCATGTAACCCCTGAATCTCTTAGAGATTCTGAATCAAGACATTCTCTTCCCCCATGCAACTCTCAGCACAAAAGTTTCAGAAGCTCTGGAAACCACCTGCTGTATTGAGCCAATATTACTAATACTGATACTAAACACTAACAGAGTGGATTTAATCTGGTCTGTCCCAGGGTTACCACTTTCTCCCTTGGGGAATATGAGAAAGTCCGTAGAAATACCATCCACCAGACTCACCCAGTGCAATATCCTGTGCTTCAGTATACATTTATCCCTGGCTTACCGTCTTTCATACATTCCTGAAAACCCTGCCACTGAGTTGAGTGAAGAGCTGTTAAATGAAAAAGTACTTTCATTCATCTTAATGGGAAAAATTATGGTTAATTTCATTCTAATCCAGGATACTTAGCCACATTTCACTAACATGGAAACATTTCAGATGAAAGACAAAAGACAAATTATTTTAAGTAATACACAACAATGTGAAAATAAATACATGTGATTTGTAGATGAAAAGTGGTGAAAGTTCATCTAGGGAGAGAGGATAGCAGGATAGCAGGTGGTGCTGGGCAGAGGAGGGGTGTCAGGTGATTGACGCAGGCAAGGTTGCTGAGGCTCAGGGGCACGCTCACACTGCATTTCACCTAAAACTAAAGCACCCAAGAACACCTTTACGGCAACATAAAGGTGAGAGGCTTTGGAAACGTGTGGAAATGGCTCATGTGCACCACAGACTGAAGATTCATAGAAGTTGCAACCTTCTCATCCCTGTCACTTGGCACACACACCAGAGCAAAATATTTCTGGTTCATCCAAACATGGGGCACAATTCACATTTGTTCCACATGATACTAACTAGAAACTGCTGTACTGAGTAAATGGACAAGTGTAGTTTTGATTGCAACTGTAATGTTGAAATAGCCCTTCTCATGGTGTTTAGTGTGTTTTTGAATGAAAATAAAAAAATTTTAAAAAGGTGCCATTGCCTGAAAACTGGTTTAATTTTTCAAAAGCCATTATGGTGAAGTGTCATTAACTGAAAGTCTGTCAGGTGAGTCTGGACAAATATGCCCTAGTCAGAGCCATGTTTTGGTCCTTTAAAAGTGAGTAATGGAGTTCCGGATGTTTCATTTGTATGGGTCATTTCATCCATCTGGATGAAGTCCAGGATTTCTCATAATGAGTCTGCTTTTTAATTTTCCTAATTTTAATTTCCATTAAAGAGAGTTTACTGGTAGCTCAAAAATTTAAGATTTAAGATAATTGTGGAATGTATAATGAATACTCAAAAAGTTTATAAAAAAGCACACGGCACTTATTACATTTTTCAGGAATAGTTGAGTCTCACCAAATGGCAGCAATCATTCACTTTTTCAGCGAGTCCTTTGTTGCAATGTTAAGCTCAGTCATATTTGCCGTCATTTCCTTATTTTAGGCATTAGGCGTTCTATTTTGTTAGAGCATGGGAAACTTTTAACATTAGGAAATAAGTAAGTATGATTTGCTAATCATTTGACATCACTGTTAATCAGAGTGGCACCTTTAGTAAGGGGATGAAAGATGTACATTTCCAAGCACGGAATAAAACTCTGGTCTTCTCATTTAACAAGTGTGATTACTACGTGTTAACCAAGTCAGAAGCAGAATGAAGCAGCAAGGAGCAATTGTAATTTTGCCATTTTCTATGTGGGAAATAGGAAATAATATGGCTCTTTTTTTTTCCTTATGAAAAGAAAACATTAATAAGACTTGAAAATAAAGCATTTTTTTCACAGTCCAAGCAACCTACCAACCTCCTACAAATCCAGCTAGAGCTACAAGGGAAAAGAGGCCTCCAGTGATCTGTTTTTTTGGAGGGGAGTTGGGGGATGGGCTTGGAGGGCAGTATATTTTGAAGGTCTTGTCTTGCTACTCTGCATTTTTACCTTGAATTTATTGGGTGTGTGCTTTTCCTCTCTGTAATAAATTATGCACTCCCTCTAGTGTCAGAATTTGTGTATGATCCGAAACCCAACTTGACAAAGTGCTGTTATAAACATTAGCGTAAGGTTCAGGCTCCTAATTATGCCATATTTCAAAGATATTAAAGGCCACCTAATAACATGAGGAACAGCCCTGCATGAAGATGCTCTCGCTCAGAAAGAGAACGCATATTTTAACCTGTGTTATGAGGAGACTTCTTCCAAGATTTCCTCTCCTCCTCAAAGTGTCCATAAATAAGCTTAAAGCATTATTAAAGCCTTAAATTCCTTTAATAATCTGACGTATTTATCAATTCTAAGTTCTGTAGCAACAACCAAAAAAGAAAAAAAAAAAAACCCACACAAAAACAGAGATGAAAGAAAATCTCAGCTGGGAAGGAAAGCCTGTGGGAACATCACGAAATGTGTTGTCATCAAGATTTTCAGGACCTTATTAGCTATTTTATTACCATGTTTCTTTTAGGAACTGGGAGCTATAATGGTTGTCTGTTCCAATCACATCCCACAAACTCTGCTGCTTGTGGCCTACCCAGCCTAGATCCCCTTTCTTTTCCCTAACACAGGTGTTCATGCCTTTTCCACCCAGCCCAGATGCCTTGAAGAAAGCTGACACTGTCTCTGGCTCTGAATGACCTGTGGGTAATCTCCACCGCCCTCCCAGTGATGCCTCAGGAACAGACATATGATCCAATTTTAGTCAATGAGACGCATCAAGAAACATTCTTCTTTAGTCTTCCGGTCCAGCTTCCAGAAGTGATGCTTTTCTTTTGGATACTGATTTGAGGCCTGGAATTGCTGCAGCCCTCTTGTGTGAGAATGAGGCTGACCCTGGGGGAGGTTAAGGGCAAGAGAGTCACAGGATGATGCAGCAGGTGCCCCCTGGACAAATCAGCTCCAGAGTCTACCCTAATGATGTACTTCTAAGTACGGGAGCTAATATATGCATGATTGTGCTTAATTTGGGGGCGGTTTATTACTTATAGCCAAAATGATCTCCAAACTTACAACTATTACCACATTTAATTAAACAGTCTTCTTATATTGAAACCCCAATTACATATAAATCCAGTTTTATACCCATTTTCTTGCCAATTCCTGCAGAAAAATACAACACAATATAATGGTCAGTTGATGAGGACTGTATTCATTATCTAGCACTGCATAACAAACCACCCCCAAACTTGGTGACTTAAAATAATAGCAAAAGTTTACGGTCTGTCAGAGTTCCCATGGGTCAGGAGTTTGAGGGCAGCCTAGCTGGGTGGTTGTAGTCGAGATGTCAGCTGAGACTGTACTCATCTGAAGGCTTGGCTAGAGCTGGACCATCTGCTTCCAAGAAGGCTAACATAGCTAGCAAGCTGGTGCTAGATGTTGGTGGGAGGCTTCAGTTTCTCCCCCATGAGCCACTCCCACAAAGCTGTTGGAGTGTCCTTAGGACATGACCTTTGGCTTCCCCAAGAGTGAGTGGTCCATCCAAGAAAGTGAGAACCAGGTGGAAGCTATTCTTTTTATGATATAGCCTCAGAAAACACAGCATCATTTCTACCACATTCTAATCACTAGACGCAAATCTCTGAGCTCATCCTACAATCAACGGGAGGCAAATAGGCTCCACGTTTTGAAGGAAGGAATGTTAAGGGACTTTAAAACCACCATGAGGATGCTCATCTACAGAGAATACACTGGGGATCTTCATTGAGCTGTATATTCCTTACGTTTCTAGGAGTAGAACTGCAATAATACAGACAGCCACTACTTTTCATTATCTGCCAGGCACTCTTTATATACATTAAGCCATATAGTTTTCACATCAACTCTGAGTTACATGTTATTCTTATTTCATTTTACGATTATGGAAACTGAGTCACAGCACATTATGTAACTTGTCTAAGGTCATATAGCAAGTAAGTTTCAGATATAGGATTTGAACCCAGCAATCTGGCCCTGTAGTCTGTGCTTTTAAATACCTCATCTTCTCTCCTTGCTAGGCCACACCCACAGGTATAGTCCAGGCGCATTATTGGTAATTATCTATATATCACTGGCTCTCTGCCTTCTCACGAAGACCTTAGACCCCCACATAATCTTTCCAAACATTCCTAGCATTGCCAAGGGTTGTATATTATGTACTTATGGGAGGCTCTTATGTGGCCTCAGCCATGCATTTTCCCTTCTCCTCTCTGGCTTTCTTTCAGGTTACCCTAAGTAAAGGATCAGCATCGCCCTCCACATGGGCACTGTATAAAGGAGCATCAAGCCAAGCTGCTCATTGCCACTATCTCAGAGAGTTTTTAATGAAACCACCTTTTCTGTTTTTACTTTTTTTTTTTTTTTTAGTAAAGCGATAGAAGATTATTAGATGAAGATACAGAAAAATCTGATAAACTCCCTCCGCTAGGCTGCCCTCAAACTCCTGACCCATGGGAACTCTGACAGACCGTAAACTTTTGCTATTATTTTAAGTCACCAAGTTTGGGGGTGGTTTGTTATGCAGTGCTAGATAATGAATACAGTCCTCATCAACTGACCAGAATCTCACTCTCAAGAGTGAGAGGGGTCCTGACAGGGTTGCCCTGTTTTTACTCTGATGATGCCCTGTACTCCCTCCGCAACCACCGCCCCCCCCCCCACCGCCATGTACACATCTCTTTTGCTTGTATGCAAAGTCTATTCTCCTCATGCCTCTCTGCAGAGGACCTTCCCCTCCTACTCTTAGGAAGAGTTCTCTTGGAGGCTCTGTGGTCTTCATGCAAGCCAACTCTGGCAGACCTTCCTCACTGACTCATCAGACATGTCTGGATGGTCTGAATCCCAGTGGTAGACAAAGCTTAGACCCAAGAAGAGATTTCTATCACATTAAAAAAGAAAGAAAGAGCTACAAGATAAAATCAAGTTTCAAGAAAATGGGGGTATTCATAAGTAATTCTCAGGTTTAAATAACTCATTGCCTCACATTTAAACAAAAATTCTCATTGGATACTTCAGACATTTTAGATATGCCAATTAGTTTCAGATCTTCCCATCTCTAACATGTGCTCCTGAGGGTTCTTCAGTTGTTCTTCACAGAAAAACTCACTGAGCAGCTACTGTCTTCCAGGCACATGCCACACACAGGGAAGCCAGCATGAGTAGACACACGTGGTCCCTGATTGCACGGAGGGGTAGCTAAGGGGGGTGGGTAATGGAAAGGAGACTACTGTTTACAGATCCTATGACCGAGGTGGGAACTTGTGGCTGTGAACAGGTGACTGAAATCTTTTAACTTCTAGATCTGACACATTTCACTGAAAGTAAACCAGGAGGTCCGCTGAGGTTTGTCATTTCAATTCTGGCTCGAAAGCCCTGTATGCCTCACAAGGGCATCAACACCGAAATTACAGGTAGATTTTTTTTAAAAAGACAACCTGGGAAAGAGGCAAAGATTTGTCTTCAACTGAATAGGGGAACAGGCTCCAGCCCACATCAATTTCTCTCTGTCTAATTTATAGCGTTAATAATCTGCACCACACTATTTAGTGCTTGATTACTGCTCATGCACAGTCTGGTACAATTTTAAATGGTTTCAAGTCCATTCACAAACTGGCTGCCCAAGAAGCTTACTTAGCTCCTCAGAGGCAGGGAGTTACCTTTCATTTTGGGGCTGGGCTTAGGCTGGCTCTGCAGTGCACCCTCAGTGAATGTAAGTGGAAGCTGATGCCCCAGCAGGCCCAAGAGCCTCTGGCTTCCCTAGGGTGTTCCTGCCCTTTTTCTTCTTCAAACCCATCACTCTGAACTTGGCCTTCTCACCCCAGCATCCTCTTTTTGCCCCACCCCCTTGGAGCCTGTTTCGGTTAACTTTTCTCAATCTTCTCCCTGGTTTGAAGGTGACCTGCTTTCCATTCATTCACATAGTACATGTTTACTGAGCATTACTATATACTGGGTGCTGTGCTATGTACTAGGATGTGGCTCCTTGCCTTAAAGGGGATTATAGTCCCATGAGGGGGGGAGATATAAGTAAATCCAGGATTATAGGATCACATGACAAGCACCAAGACAGAGGGAGGTGCTGGGTGTTGTGAGAGCCCCTTGGAATGGCAAGTAAATCAGATGGGATCATTAAATTAGACTTCCTAGGGATGAACATTTTAAAGGAACAGTTTGTGATAAACAGATGACCCTGAAATATTCAAGCTTCAAGAAGGCTAAGTAGACTAATCCAACTATCATACTACAGATGAAGAGAGAGTGCTTGTGAGGGGAAGGTCATTGTCAAGGGTTACACCCCCTGCTGCTGGCAAGGCTAGAGCTAAGACTGTGGTATAGCCCGATTTCGTGGTAAGGGGGTCGGGTAGATGGGTGATGAGGTTACAACTCCAGTCTGGAGTGAAAATGGAAATAGGTAAGCAGTGCAATAACTCAGCTGAGAACTGAGAGAACTAGATGATGGCGGCATGGACCAGATAGATGGGGTAAAAAGTGGTCAGATTCTACCTACGTTTATTTTTTTTTTAAGGTTTATTTATTTATTTATTTGAGAGCGCGAGAATGAGAGAGAGAGGGTACATGTGGGGGGAGGGTCAGAGGGAGAAGCAGGCTCCCCACCTAGCAGGGAGCCCGACGCGGGACTCAATCCCGGGACTCCGGGATCATGACCTGAGCCGAAGGCAGTCGCTTAACCAACTGAGCCACCCAGGTGCCCCTCTACCTACGTTTAAAGGGAAAGCTGACAGAATTTGCTTGTGGTCTAGATAAGGTATGTCCAGGATGGCTCTAAGGTTTGGGCCTCAGCAATTAGAAGCTTGGTTTTCAACAACTAAGATGTAGAAGACGGTAGAAAAAAATAGAGGAAAATGAAGATTTGTTTAGAACATGTTATGTTGGAGATGCCTATTAAATATCCAAATCGAGATATCTAATTGGCAGCTGGATGTGCAAGCCGGGCATTGGGCTGGAGATATACATTTTGGATGCATCAGCATGTAGATGGAATTTAAAGCCGTGAAAGGATGAAATCACCTAGGGAAAGAGAGACGACAGAGAAGAGAAGAGGTCTGAGGACTCAGCTTTGGACACTCCAGTGTTCAGAGTGGGAAAGATGAGAAGGAACCAGCAAGGGGGGACTCAGAATGAGTGGCTCATAAGGTAGGAAGAGAACCAAAGGACAATGGTTTCCTAGGGTCATGCTAAGAGCCTATCTCTAGGAGGATGAAGCAGTCTACTGTCAAACTGATGAAGGATAGTTGAAAGGCAGGCAGGCAGGGACAAGGGTCCCCTGCCCTAAAGGAAACCACCCTTGAAAGGATCTTACACCACCCTGAAAGGAGCCCTCCACCCTTTCCCATATGATAGATAGGTGACAAAAATCTGATTGGATGACAGGTGCAGGGAGGGTCCATCAGATTAAAACAGCCCTGCTAACAAGCCCATAAAAACCCCTAGATTTAGAAACTCCGATGGCAACCCTCTCGGGTCCCCTCCCTCCTCTGGAGCTTTGTACTACCACTTCACTATTGCTCAGTAAACCTGGCTTTGCTGCCCACCATTCTGTCTGGTCTACCTCTTCATTCCTCAAAGCAGTGTGACCAAGAACTGCGAGCACCAACAGAGAAAAAATTCTGTAACAAAATCATGCCAATATGTTTAATTAAATGATTAGTGAGAAATTCCAATTGGCTTTGGAAAGATGGAGGTCATTGAAGACCTCAACAAAAGCATTGTTGGTGGAGTGAAGGGGACAGGAGCCTGAGTGGATTCAAGAAAGAATGACAGCCAAGAAAATGCAGACAGAAGACTCTTCAGAAGAGTTTTCCTGTAAAGGGCAGCAAAGAAATGAGGCAGTAACTGGAGGAAGATGTAGAGTCAAGAGAGTTTTCTTAGATGGGAGATTACAACCTCTCTGTGTTTGATGGGAATGATCCAGATGAGGGGGTGCAATTGTTGATGCAGAAGAGAGAAGCTACACATGGAAGAGCTGCCTTCAGAGTAGGAGAGAGGGTGGGAACGAGTGCTGGAGCAGTGGTGGGGTGGTCTTAGACAGCCATGGGTGGCTCATCATTTTAATAGGAGAGAAGTCCAGTTCAGGGAGGTAAGTGTGTGGTTCTGGTGGTGAGAGTGTGTGGAAATTTGTTTCTGATTATTTCTGTTTGCTCAGGGAAAGAAGCAAGAGAGAAAGTGGGGCAGAAGCTGTTGGATGTCTGAGAAAAGAGGAAGAACTTTTAAGAGTCATTTAGGAGACGGGGTCTATAACTGAGCAGGACAATAGAGAGGGGCAACAAGATGACATTAGAGTTTTGTGCTCATGTATTTACAGTGAGACAATTAGCACCATTGTATATCTCCCTTCAGTCACAGTCAGCTGTTTGGGGACTTGAGTGAAGTAAGCAGAGGGTTGGATTTAACCAGGTATATTAACCATATGTTTCCCAGATTTGACATCTGGGACCTTGGTGACCCTGGAGAGACAGCCCCTCCCAGGGCTGCCAATTCCTAAAGATAGTAAAGGACAGGCCGGGGAACATGCCTTGAGTATGCAAACCAACCAAGCGAGAGCCCACACCCTAACCACCTCTCTCACACCCAGGGCCACTAATCCCCTAATTACTCAAGGGCAGATACCAGATTACTAGGGACAGCCCCTATGCCCCACAGCCCTCTGAAAGTACTCAAACGAGCTAATCCTAAAACCTGCCTACCTGCTCCACTCATTCCTTCCTGTGGAAACCACAATCAAGGCTCTTGCTCATGTTTTCCCCTAGCTCTCTCCCTTCTGACCGACCTGGTGATTCCCTGTGGGATTCCCCCTGTGACAGAGGGTACCCCTTCTCTTGAGATCTGTGAAACAAATTATCTTTTCAATGGCAGTCATCTCCTGATCTGTTGGCCTCGCCCTACTGAATAAGAATAAAATGTACATTTTAAAATACAGGATTATGTCTTGCCTGTTATGGGTCAAGGGCGTGAGTATAAAGGTGGACCGAGGGATTGACACTGGAAAAGAAAGAAATTCAGCACATAAGGGATAAAGGGACAGTAAAAGTAGTAGGTAGGGTCAATAGATTGGGGGTCTGATGTGTTGGAGAACTATTGGAACCCATGTACTGGGGCGAGCAAGATAGAAAAATAGGGGGTGTTGGTCAGACAGTGGCATGACTGAAATTGAAAGTAGGAGAGAAGGCACTTACTGACAATGACTTGGCGTAGGTATGGCCATGGGTGTGGATTGTGGGCAGTGGGGGTGGGAGTGTGGAAGACAACCGGAGGAGCAGAGGTCAAAGGTGAGAAAGGGTTTTATAATTGTTTTTTTTTAAGATTTTATTTATTTATTTGACAGAGAGAGAGAGAGAGCACAAGCAGGGTGAGTGGGAGAGGGAGAAGCGGACTCCCCGCTGAGCGGGGAGCCCGACGTGGGGCTCGATCCCAGGACCCTGAGATCATGACCCGAGCTGAAGGTAGACACTTAACCGACTGAGCCACCCAGGCGCCACCCCAAGAAAGGGTTTTAGAAGAATCGTCTATGTGGATCCTGAAATCCACAAGAATTATATCAATGATAATGTTGAGGGGGAGAGAGTGAATCAGGTGCTAAAATTCTCAAGGGGTAAGGAGGAGTGACCTGGAGGTGAGTAGATGACTATGACAATTTTATTACAGTCTTTAAAGGCAGTAGTACACCAAACACGAATCTGGGCATAGAACCACAGCCCACTTAACTTCTTCCTAGGAATCAAGTAGGGGAGGCCATTTATCTTTTTTGGCAGACAAGTATATATAGATATCAGTTAGTGCAGCTGCATTCAATTTGCTGTTCGTTATTGTCCCAGAATTTCCCAGAAGTGCCAGAGGGACTGCCCACTGTATATACATAGGGGGTTGGGGGTGCAGGAGGAGGCGTGGAAAAGGATTAACTGTCTAGTGAAAAGGAGAACAAAGAGATGAGGCTCTGGGTTCTCTGCTCTATGTCCATGCAACCTAAGAAGCTCTATTTTTCATTGTTTATATTTGGGGTTTTCATTTGTGGTGTGAGGTGCACACAGGACACATGTAACTCTTTCAAACCTTGCCATGCTTATGAATTTAGAATTCACGAAGGATTCCAAACACATTCCTTGCAAATACCACCAGTTTACTGCATGGGTTTTTATTGTGTAGAACAATTATGATGAGGGGCATAGGATTGAAGTTATGGCCCATATAAACCTGCAAAAACATGGATTGAGTGATAAAGATAACTCTAGTCTATTTGAAATAAACTTTTCAGGAATTCCTCTTTTATTGGGAACAATTTATTTCTCCCATTTTATTTGCAAAGTTTTATTCGAGTAAGTGACACTGGAGTTAGGCGGAGGTGTGTAACACATATAGACAAATATAACCACTGATTTTTTTTTTAACTGATATAATTTTATTGTGGCATATGTTTTGTCAAGATGTTGTGACATTACCTCAGGAAAGGCTGACACGTTCTCCTGACTCTACGATGTAAATGTTTTGACTCAGCAAATGTTTCCTTCAGGACAAACATTGAAAGTTGGCAAATCCATTTTGCTAAAAAGCCTCCTGGGTTATATAGCATTCTTCCCCAAAGATGAAGCTTGACCGCTGCAAACTTGTTTTTTGTTTGTTTTAAATCATAGGGAAAAACTTAGAGTCTTATGGGTATGCCTCTAGATGAAGTCAAGAAACTGATCTCATCCCCGTTTATTTTCTCTTGGGAAGGCAAATCTTCCGTCTCCTTTTTAAAGCAAACTCCAAAAAGTGTCCCACCAGATGAAATGAACGAGCAATAGCTCTCTTGCTCCAGTGCACAATATACTGATCCAAAAAAAGGCTTTGCTTATCTGGTATTTGGGTAAATTTGCTTGCAAATAATAAAACTGGCTCTCTCAGTTTTCCTCTGAAGTTCAAACATGCCTGGAGCAGCACTCATTCTGGGGATTTCTGTGCAGATTGGATTTGAGCTCTCCGGGGCTGGCCATGCAGAGTGGCATCTGCAGAGACCACCGACAAATTATCTGTGCTTGTGCAGAAGCCTGGACTTGATGTGCACTGCTGTTCCTTAATTACAACTCCCTGAGAAGGTTCAAAACAGTCTTTGTAAATCTACGTGGGGTTTTTCTCCATCCTTCTTCTACGAAGCTGGACAGTGAGCATTCCTCTCTGTGGTAATAACGAGACTTTGACATCAGCTGCCATCAACTGCCACAGACAGTTTGGGTCACTGGGTCCGGTGGTGACTCTCTGAACCCCAGTTGGAGAGCCAGGATTAGAAAAGAGCGGTTGGAGGGAGCGATACAAATTGAGACCCGAATCCAAGGCATTTAAACTCAATCATCTTGGACAGCCCGTTCTCTTACTCTTTGGTGGAGGTGGTTTTTAATTTAAATAGGATACATTTGGTTTTAAACATTTACTCCTTTCACCACATAGCTGATAGATTCAAGCTTGACAGGCGATGCATCAAGGCATTAGAACACTATTTGGAGTCCAAAGACCTTAAGACCTGGCTCTGATACTAACAGGGCATCTTAGGGCAAGAATCTGTAACTTCTCTGAGTTTCCATCTTTCATTTACCTCACAGAGCTGTTGTGAGGGGCTAGTGAAACTTTGTAATGGCTCATTAAGATATAAGGTGTATTTAATTTAAAGATCATTGTGTATACTAGAACCATTCTCAGAGATCCTTGTTTAGCCTCTCTCTATGGAGACAAATACATGTTAAGTGGTTCTTATGGGGTTGTCTGGAGATATATCCAGTGCCCAGCATAATTTCTGCCACATAATTCTTACCATATTTACTACTTGCTGAACGAAATGAAATTTTCAGAGACATAAATATGTGGGGTTAGACTCCCTGTGTCCTATGGATAGGACAGCTGGGCTTTCACTGCAGCTACCACCAAATACTATTACGTGCTCACATCTGTCTATGGTTTGGGAGGGTCAGGAGCATCCCCAGATGCTGTGAAGGGGTAGATGATCCCAGCTGGTGGGTGGCAGACATAAGACATGGAGCTATTTGGAAGGTGCCTTGGGCAAATGAGGAATGAGTGAGGGATATGAGAGGAAGAAACTCTGGAAGTGTTTGCTTAGAGTTGGTCCTGATTGTTCTTAGAATGACTAGAATGTAGTCATTCCCAGGGCAGTCATGGGCCTTGGTGTGCTAGGAAATATCTGCCAGTGGTTGGCCTAATTGGGAGTCACATAATTAAGGATGTTCTATGATGTTCCCACAGATGTGAAGCCTTTAGATCTCACCTTCTACTTAATGGAGATAGAAATATCTTTTCATATTCACTACATCAGGTTCTGCTTCCACCTAGAACGTAGAAAGCTGAAAAGAATGCTGCTCTTTTTAACAGGTAAAACCTTGATAAACAACATCATAGCTCTTCTTGAAACATCAAAGATCTGAGGTTGTAGGCAACCAAACAGCCTGAAATCCAAGAAAAGACAGGGCCTGCCAAGGAGAGATGGGAGGGAAGCACTGATTCAATGGTGCAGACATGGCTGGAAGAGCTGCCAGGGCCACACAAATGAGTAAGAAGAATTCAGTTAAAACTTTAAATAGTTGCAAAGGCCAAGTATGGACTAGGGTGAAAGTATAGAATCCTGGGGAGCTGCAGACACAATAGGAGGTCACAGATACTTGCACTTATCCATGGACCTTGTCCAGTACTCACTGAGAAAGACTGGGCACCAGGAGGAGACTGGCCTAGAGGAAGGCCGTGGCCAAATCATGTGTGTAAATTCTCTCCCACCTAGGAGGTGGAGTCACCACCAATCCCCTTGAGTGTGAGCTGTAACTTCACCGTGGAGTATACTGGTCACAATCAAGGTCACCATCACCAATAACTAATGAGGACATCACGTCTCCGTGATAAGACACTATGAGAAGGGCACTTCCCCTCTGTGGGGTATTTATCCTCCAAATCCATAACCTCAGTGTAATCGTGAGAACATAGGACAAACCCAAGTTGATGGCCATAGTATAAAATACCTGACCCATACTCTTAAAAAGTGTCAAGGTCTAAAAAATGAGAAAATATGGATGAACTGTCACGAGAATAAGGACACATGTGGTCCCTAGATAAGATCTGGAACAGAAACATTACTGGTAAAAAAACGGGTAAAATCCAAATAATGTCTGTGGTTCAGTTAATAGTAATTTAGCAGTGTTAATTTTTAAATTTTGATAAGTATATCATGGTTATGTAGGATGTCACCATTAGGGGAAGCTGGTAAAGAATGTGTGAGAACTCTGTACCATCTTACAGACTTTCTGTATGTATAAAAGTATTCCCAAATTAAGGCGAGGGGGAAGGTTTGACTATAAGGGAGAAGGAGGCAACTTTTAGAGGTGATAGAAATGTCCTACATGTGTGTGTCAAAACTTACTGAACTATATCCTTTAAAAGATGAGTTTAACTATATATAAGTCGTACCTCAATAAAACTGACTTTTAAAAAATACATAGTACATCACTGCTGTGGACTTATGTGAACACGAGGCTTAGTAGACAATGAACGTGAAAGCCTCACTATAGGTAACTTACCATGCCCTTGTCCTTCCCCTATTAAGAATCTTAACTTTCAATATAGGGGGGAAATCATATTTACCTCAAATTGCTTTTTTTTCGAAGGGTAAACTATGCGAGATGGGCCAAGTTTTCACCCTCTGTTAATATAATAGGAATATTTATAGGCATCTCAGCACCGCCCCCACCCAACCCCGGCAGAGTAAACAGAGTAACTGGTGAGTCCACACTGCAAGAGAAATTCAGGGGGCGAAGGTCAATTTCTCCTCTCAATACACCTCTTCCTGTTGGTAAAACAGCTGCAACCACAAGAGTGATCTCGCAGCAACCAGGTAGCTCTTTAGAGCAAAAGGGAGAAGAAATTTTAAAAATGTTTAAAAAACAACCAACCAACCATATGTATGTGGCATAAAATTAAAATACAAAACAACTTAGAGTTATTAGATCCCATTCACTTCTATCTCCTAGCCCCTCAGGTAGCCAGAGATCCTATCTTCCCAGAGACATTCTATGCAAATGTGAGAATACGCAGGTATTCTTTTCAGTGCAAATGGTACTATGTTATACACTCCTTTCCTCACTTTGCTTCCTTTTTGCTATTTTTTTTTTTAAATATACCTGCTTCATTACAAGATGTATTTGAAGCAGTTTATTGCAATACATGTAGGAAAGTTTGAAAAGAAAATAGAACTAAGCCAGAGGGGTTAGCTTAGTACCAATATTCATTCCCAAAGATGCTATACATCCAAAGAAGTGGACATCTAATATGGCTCTGAGCTTTCTGGCAGCTAATACAGAGGAAAACACAGTCATATGACTACCGTGTCTCTAACATAAAAGCTGTTTGTTCTTTTATCATTTCTACGTATTCCTTCTATGATAATTTTATGTTTTTATTTTTTAAAGATTATATTTATTTATTTATTTGTCAGAGAGAGAGTGCACAAGCAGGGGGAGAAGCAGGCAGAGGGAGAAGCAGACTCCCCTCTGAGCAAGGAGCCTGATGCAGGACTTGATCCCAGGACCCTGGAGTCATGACTGGAGCCAAAGGCAGACGGTTAACCTGCTGAGCCACCCAGGCTTCCCCTACGATAATTTTAAACTATTGAATTTAAAATAAATCAAAACAAAATCAACACCAAAAATATTTTTAAAAAATCACCAGCTGGTTCTAAGACTTGAGAAAAATTTCTCCTAGCAGTTCTCATTTTTTTTTTTTGAGAGAGAGAGAGAGAGAGAAAGAGTGCATAAGCAAGTGGGGGAGAAGGGCAGAGGGAGAGAGAGAACCCTAAGCAGCATCCATGCCCAGCACGGAGCCTGATGTGATGCTTGATCCCATGACCCTGACATCATGACCTGAACAAAATCAAAAGTTAGATGCCTAACTGACTGAGCCACCCAGGCACCCCAGCAGTTCTCATTTTTAAAGTAATGGAGTGTAATGGAAAATCCTCAACATCCTTACATCACCTTGCTTTTTCATGTATCTAGAAGATCAATCCGTAACTATACATACTGAGCTGACTCTTTCTTGGGAACATGGAGTCCAAGGCTATCTAGTATTCTATTGTATGGATGTACTGTGATTTATTTCACCAATCCACTACCCATAGGCATTTCGAGTGTTTCTAGGATTTTACCCTTTCAAACCATGCTGCCATAGATTTCTTTGTGCACACGCATCATGTCACATATCTGCAAGCATATCTGTAAGGTAATTTCCTACAAGTGGATTTGCTGGGTCAATGTGTGTGGCTATTGTTCATTTTGACAGCTTTGCAAAATTGCTCTTCAGGTACAGTGTACCAATTTATACTCTCCACTTGCACATATGATTGAGTTCACTTCCCCATGCACACCCTACTCAACATGTTATCCTACTCTCCAATCTCGAAAAACAACTATTGCATGAAAGGGAGCATCACTGTGTATGCTTAAGTACTGAAATGTTTCTTTTGTTTTCTGTGACCTGTCTGTTCATATCGCCTGTCCATTTTTTCTAGTAGATTATTGGTCTTTTGTCTTTGGATTGTAGGAACACCTTTATATTAATGAAACTATCCTTTTATGCTATCTCTTACAATTTTCACCAGTGTGCTATTTATCTTTTGAATATGTTCATGGCATTTTTTTTTTTTTTTGCCATGCAGAAAATTTGCCATGTCAGAAAATGTATCGATAGTTTCTTTTATGCCTTTATGGATTTGAAGTTATCTTTGGCAAGGTATTCACCACTCTAATATAATCTCCACTGCTTTCTTCTGTTTCTTTTGTTTTCATTTGGAATTTAGTTAGTGTAAAAAAAAAGAGGATAGGGCTCCACATTTGTCCTCTTCCTGATGGCAATCTAGTAATCCCAATAATGAATAATACATTTCTGTCCCCTGGTTTGAAATGGGGGTGGGCAGCTTCTTGAACTGAAGAAACCGCATGGTAACCTGCGAAATCTTTCTTTGTGGCAGCTGCAACCTCCAAACGCTGCTTTTGTACACCTCTGACAGAAGAACGAAGGCCTCCATGAGAGCCCTTCGAGAAAGGCCAGTTTGGCCCACGTCCCTTCTCACAAGCAGGAGTTGGCCGACACCCCAGGTATCCTACCACAACTAGGAAGATGCTGCAGACTCAGGCTCTCATTTCTCCCCATGCTCCGGGCAAATAAAATTTCAAAATAACCCATTCTTTTTCTTGAGGGTGAGTTTCTCCAGAAAATGCGGTCTTCTCTAGGTGTTCCACTAGAGGGTGCTTCAACTATACGTATTTACATACGCATAAACACACACACGTTTGTGTGGGCAGCACACACACATGCCAAGCAACTGCTAGTTCATTAACAGTTTATGACATGGGAGTATGACTGGACTTTTAATGGTCTCTCAGTCCTTCCACATGTGATCAGATGGCCTACCCAAGATTCACCGCCCTCCCAGTGAACTGCTGGAATTCAAGAGTGTGGGAAGTGAAGATCTACCAGAATTGAAACGGTTAGCAATGACAGGAAAAGGGGCTCATGAATTCAGCTTCTCTCCTTGCTCTCTTTCCCTGAAAAGAGGTTTTAGAGGAAGATTTGGGCTTTCAAGGATCTGAAATACAAGGAAAGAGAGAGCTAAAGTTCATTAAAGGGCATAGGTAAGTAAGTATCCAAAGCCCTGGAGTTACATATGCAGTGGGAGGGAGCCATAAGTGGACCCATGCTCCCAGGGGAGTCTGGATCCTTGGGGGCTGTGGGAGGTGGGGTAAAGGGATGAGCATGGCTGAGTAACTCAGTAGTTTGAGACCAGCAATCCCAGTGCAGGAGGTAAAGGATGTGGATTTTTAGGAAAAGAAAGTGAACAGTAGATTTAAAAGATTACTTCTGCCTAAAAATTAAAGCAGAATAAATAAGAAACCTGGAAATGGGGAATTTGATGAGAAGACCCTGAAATATTACAGGAAGATGATAATAGGGGCCCAGTGACTCACTTCGAAGCTAAAAATAACAGAGGTGTCTATTGTGAGCGGTGGTCTTGAAACTTTGCTGTGTATTAGAATCATGTAAAAGATTTTTTAAAAAATCATGATTTCTGGGACCCATGCATAAGCATTTTTAAAAATTTTTCCAGGTGATTCTAATATGCAGCCAAGTTCAAGAGATGATAGCCTCACTCAGTGGTTCTCACACTTGAGTGAGCATCAGAATCACCTGGAGAGCTTGCTGGACCACAAATAGCTGGGCCCCACCCCCAGAGTTTATGATGCAATAGGTTTGGGGTGGATGACCAAAACTGAGTGCTTGAAATGTGGCTACTCTGAATTGAGATGTGTGGTGAGTTAAAAATACACACCACATTTCAGACTTAGGACCAAAATAAAAATGTAAAATATCAATTACATGTTAAAAATCATAATACCTTATATCTTTAATATATTATTAAAGTTTATTGCACCTATTTCTTTTTAGTTTTTAAAATGTGGCTACTAGAACATTTAAAATTACATATGGGCTAACATTATATTTCTATCGAACTGTTCTGGTTTAGATTAGCATTTCACAAAGGATAATCCTCAAACCACGAGTAGAAGAATTACCTGCTGGGCATGTTAAAAAGATTGAGTTCTTAGACCGACAGACTCAGAATTTCAGGGGTGGGTTAGGGAATCTGCACGTTAAACAGTAGGTCCTTGGGTGAACTTGCCATACGCTAGATGAACAAAAGAAAGGATGAAGAAAATAAAGTTTTTCACCTAGGATTTAGGGCAATCATGACATGGTTCAATGCAAGTGAGGAATCGAGAAAGAGAACATTGAGGATGCTCTGTTTCATAAACAACAGCCAAGCAAGGGTATAGTCTGTCTAGGCTGGTTGAACTGGAGAAGCAGGAATTTGGAAATATATCTCCTAACTACCCAAAGTGTGGACCTTGGACCAACAACATCAGCATCCCTTAGGCGTTTATTAGCAGTGCAAATTTTAGGCCTCATCCTGTCTACTGACTCAGAATATGCATTTCAACAAGACCCCAAGATGATTCAACTGCACGCTAAATATTTTTTTACCACTTCATCGAGGCATATTTTACATATCATATAATTCACCCATTTCAAGTGTACAGTTCAATTTTTAGTGAAGTTAGCAAGTTGTACAGTCATCACCCTAAGTCATAAATCAACATAAAACATTTCTCTTGCCCCAGTGAGATCCCTCATGCCCATTTACTGTTAATCCCTGTTCCATTCCCATCCCAGGCAACCATTCATCTGTCTATAGATTTGTGTTTTCTGGATATCTCATATATATGGGATCATGTAATATGCAGTCTCCTGGGTCTTGCCTGCTTCTTGTATTTAGCATAATGTTTTTTGAGGTTCATCTGTGTTGTGCATTATCATTTCTTCTTATTGCCAAATAACATTCCATTGTATGGATAATACTCCATTTTGTTTATCTGTTCATCAATTGATGGACATTTTTTTTTTTCAGTTTTGCAACTATTATGAATAGTTCTGCTAAGAACATTTGTGTGCAAGTCTTTGGGCAGACAAAGATTTTCGTTTCTTGGGTAGATACTTAGGACTGGAATCACGGCAAATGGTAATGCACAATGAACTCTGCGAGGCACCACTCTGGGGCAATCTCTGTGTGTACTACAATCAGGATCACCCCATGTAATGGAGGGTGCATGGGCTGTGGAATTGTTTAGGTCTGGGTGAGGCTTGCTTCCATTTTGTGTAATGTGGGGCAAGTAACTGATTTGGTCCATGAAATAGGCTTACTAATAGTCCCGACTGCAAAGGGTTACCGTGAGATTTAATGAGATAGAAGGGCCATTTACAGACATTAGAGCCAGGGGAACCTGGATTAAAGGCTGATTTTGTTACCATTTTTGCTACCAACCCCCTCCAAGGCTCAATTTCTTTATCTGTAAAATGGTGGATAATAATACACTCCTTGTGAAGTCACTGTGAGGTCTAAATAAAGTAATGCATGTAATGATCTTAACATAATACTCAATAAACGTTAGCTTCTACTGTATAAAGCACCTGATTCAGAGTGGGTGCTCAGGAAATGTTGGGTCACTAAAAGATGGTTTCTCCATCTTGTATGTTTCCTGGGGAAGAAATGAATTAGGAGGACTCACACGTTTACACATGCCCATGTTCTTTTGCTTGAGGTGGTATAATCGGTGTTTCTCATAAGTTAAACATGATATAGTCATGCATGATTAATAGACTCCAACCCCAAGTCCAGGAC
This sequence comes from Neomonachus schauinslandi, assembly GCF_002201575.2. Classification (NCBI taxonomy): domain Eukaryota; kingdom Metazoa; phylum Chordata; class Mammalia; order Carnivora; family Phocidae; genus Neomonachus; species Neomonachus schauinslandi. The sequence goes on from NC_058414.1 coordinate 54,233,664, forward strand.
ATGTGCCTGTGACCCTCAAGTTTCAGTTCTGGGACATGCAAATACGTACCGCTTGCTTACAGGCTCAGATTAGTTTAGGAGCCCCTTGAGCATCGCAGCTTAGAGATTCACCAGGTAACCAACGGCTGGCCCACTTGTGTAGCAGAGCACAGAAATAACCTGCGGCAGCCAGAGGGGTCATGGGTCAGTGAGCTTGACTGACTATTTCTTCAGATAATTCTAAGACCAGCTTGCAAGGGGAAAGTGAATCCTGTCAGTGCTTCATCTAACCTCTGTTACCTAGACATACGCTTATCATGACCTGCCCTCTTCCTCAGTCTAATTTAAAGAACTCTTGCAAAAAGACAGGCACAGCAATGTCTAGAAACAAGAGCTTTTGCACACGACTCCTTCCTTAGATGACCTCTGGTGCCCCGGATCATCCTCACCCATCACCTCTGCTTGGGTGGCTGGAGGCTAAGTGACTGCCTCCCTCCCTGCAGGCAGAAAATCTCCTCAGTGAAACTATCTTGTACCTCTGCCAGTCAAGCTATGCCCACAGTCTGTTCTGGCTGTGAAGGCCTGTTCAGTGGAGAAGTGAGAGAATCTCTTTTTCCCACTTTTCCAGAAAGCCACTATGTTAGTCTGCTCCAGCTGCCATAACAAAATACCTCAGACTATATGGCTTAAACAATAAATTTATTGGGGCACCAGGGTGGCTCAGTCGTTAAGCGTCTGCCTTCGGCTCAGGTCATGATCCCAGGGTCCTGGGATTGAGCCCCACGTCGGGCTCCCTGCTCAGCAGGAAGCCTGCTTCTCCCTCTCTCACTCCCCCTCCTTGTGTTCCCTCTCTCGCTGTGTCTCTTTTCTGTCAAATAAATAAAGGAGGCGGGGAAGTCCAAGATCAAGGACCAGCAGCATTTGTACTCTGGTGAGAGCTCTTGTCCTGGCTTGCAGATGGATGCCTCAAGGCACAGTGTGGGTGCTTAGGGCTTTAACATATGAATGGGGGGGACACAATTCAATCTAAAGCAACCACTTAACAGAAGGACAGGTGAGAAAGATCCCATTGTTTGGTGAATATGACTGCTATTGCCTGTTGGTGGGGGTGGGAATATGTGAGGCTGGGATGAGAAGCATCTGCCAGAAGACAATGTGGGTCGTCATTTAGGAGCTAAGACCCAAATCAACTGTGTTCACAGGGATAAAATGATTATCATCTCGGACAGGGAGGCTGAAAGTTCAGAAGTGGCTATCATATCATCTTATGCATAAAAAAGGGAGGAAAAAAACAAAACCCTTCCAACTCAGTCACCGCGCGCTTAGTTTTCACTGTCTCTGTGACTGCCGGTGCATTGCCGTCTCTCAGCATTTAGCAGAAGTATTAACACGTATTAGATCTCTGCTGGGGCTTAATGACAGCAGGAATTATCCCAATTCTGAAGGCAATTATTTATCTGGTGACCTTTCACGAAGTGGCAAGTTTTCCTTCAGGATTTTTTGCAATGACTGATATTTCCAATAAACTTGGGCCTCTCCCCTCCCCCCAATCAATTGTTGATATTTGAATGTCATGAAACTAAAAGCTGTGAAATTAATCCTGCTGCGCGAGCTATGAAAATGGGGAGCTGAGAGGAGGCTGTTGGTCCCTCTCATACAATATCAGTGCACCATGATGATACAGATTATGGGGAACATTACCCAACTTGAGGCATAATGGACTGCTGTGATGATGGGAACATGGGCTGCTGAGCACATAGTGTTTGTCTGGAAGGGTTAATGTCATTTTCTTCAAAGCCACCCTGCCATGATTCCTGGGTCATGCTGGAGGACTTATTTGCATTCACTCCCCCAATTGCCATCCCAATTAGCTGTGACACCATGGACAATTTCCTTGGCAATCTGTCCAGATCTAAGGGTGAGGGAAACAGGTGCCTGGACCAGCGCATCACACCATGCGGACTTCAGAGGTGCTATTATGTATTGGTCGGAAACACTGCTATCATTTCCAAGCACACATGCTTTGGGGGACTGCATTTGTGTCTCTGTGATCAGTGGTGGCTGCTTTCAGAAACACTGAGAGGGAGGTTCACCATTCTCATCTGTGACTTACAGATGAGAATGCTCTAGGCAGAGAGGTTTAAAATGTAGATTTTATTATTATGCCGGTATGGCGAGGCCAACAGATCGGAAGATGACTGTCCTTGAAAAGAGCTGATTACACCCACAGATCCCCAGAGAAGGGGCCTGTGAGGAAGAACCAGGTCAGTCAGGATGCAGAGCGGAACAGGGGAGGGGAAATGTGAGCAAGACTGTTTTCCACAGGAGGGAATGGGCACAATAGGGTAAGCAGGCAGAGAGGCTTGGCTAGTTTGGATAATTTCAGAGGACTCTGAGGCATTGAGGCTGTCACTGGTTGTCCAGTACCTGGTCCTGAAGTGATTAGAGCAGGTGGCTAGAGGCCAGAGTGTGAGGGCCCTTGGAGGGCTTAATAAGGAGGTATTTGGGGTGTGGGCTCTACATTGGTTGGTTTGCATATGAAGGGCACACTGGCAGGTGAGTCCTTTATTATCTCTAGCAGTTGGCTAGCCCTGGGAGGGGCAGTCTCTCCAGGATCAGCAAGGCCCCAGATGTCAAAGCATCGGTAACACACAGCTAATACACAGAGCAATGAGCTGCTATGCAGCAGGACTCATAGCTAGTCTGGGGCAGAATGACAATTGCAAAGCAAAATACAGAGGTTTCTGGTACCTAAATATGGAATCATAGTTTCAAGCTAAAGAAGAGACCTCAGGATCATCCTACTTTCCTATTACAGATGAGGAAATTGGAGCCCAGAGAGGGCACGTGGCCTACCCCAGGTCACAGGCATTTGTGACTTCATTCTCTGGTCAGTCCCTTTCTCTACTATCTTGCCTCGCCCTGCTACATTTCAACATTATGACCCCAGGCCCGCATACATGTGCCCCCTCACCTCTATGCACATGCACACAGGGGAGGTTTTCTCATTCTTTTATTCAGTTCCAGAGACATGCACTAGAGCTATGTAATGGATTCATTTTGGCTTGGGCCAGTGTCAAAGCAAAAGAAAATTGCTGGAAGAGATGCTTCATCAAACCATGCTGGGAAGCTATGTTTTAGAGAAAGGAACTCTCTACTGAAAATAGACAAACCTTGTGAAAAGAGAGCTTCACTCTTCCTCTTTTCACAAATTCACCCCGAGACCTCATATCCTTTTCATAATGTGGCCTCGAGTCTGTAACTTTTCCTTTGGCTCTACAATGGTAACCAGCATCTACTGTCTAGAAACTTCTTTTTCCCCCCAAGGTGAGAAAGTAAAACAAAGTTAGCAATTTGTAATTTTAGTTCGCAACTGAGTTTCAGATTGATAGCATGAGACACTTGTCCCCGAGCTTGGTCTGCATGGTCGGTGAACAGCTCGCTCAGTGGCTCTCGGCCTTGGATGCACATTAGAATCACCTGGGGACACTTAAAATACCAATGTAAGTCCCACTTCTCCAGATATTCTGATTTAATTGATCTGCGGTGGGACCCAGGAAATGGGATATTTTTAATGCTCCCCAGGTGATCCTAATGTGCAACCAGGAATGAGAATCACTGAGCCAGAGGGATACAAATGTGACTGACAAAATCAACCAACGATGACAGAAAAAGGTGACAACCCAGATTCACCTAAGAAGAATCATCCCTAGGCCTGAAATACCGAAACCACTAGCCAGGTGATCTTTTCATCTCACACAGGATCCCCCGGCTCCTGTCATTCGACACAAAAGCTGATGATGGTGTACCCACCCTTAAAATCCTTCAGTGGTTCTCCATTGCTTGAGAATAAAGTAAAAAGTCTTCAGCACAGCTGTTCTTCTTACCATTGCTCCATGACATACCACCGCTAAATTTCAACCATTTTATTACATTCATGGATTCTGTGAGTCAGGAATTCGAATAGGACACAACAGGAATAGCTTGTCTGTGCTGCAGTGTCTGGGAAGACTCAAGAGCTAGGGGTGGCTTGACAACTGGGGGCTGGAATCATCTGGAAGTGTTTTCACTCTCATGTCTGCAGGCTGATGCTAGCTATCAGCTGGGATCTCAGCTGGTGGTGTTCACTTGAGCAACTTGTGGCCTCTCCACGTAGCCTGGTCGTCTGAACACCAATATGGGGGCCTCAGCCTAGCTGGACTTCTTAGTCGGTGGCTCAGCACTCCAAACAGCAGGTATCCCAGAGGACAAGGCAGAAAGAGCATTGCCTTGGCAGACCCAGCCTCAGCAGTCATAGAACATCCTTCCACCGGATGCCAGGTGTCAAGGCAGTCATCAGCCCACCTGGATTGAGGGGGAGGGGACATAACCCCACCTCTGGATGGGAGAGGGTGGCAAGGACACGTTGCCGAAGATCAGGTGACATGGGAGGTATGATGGGAGCTATCTTTGGGAATACAATCTGCTACAATAGCATACAAAGTGCTGCACTTGTTTCTCTAGCGTCACATAATCTTCATCTCAGACAGGTAGCCTTCGCGCTCCCCAGACAGGTAGCCTTCACTCATCAGGCTGAAGGATTTGCAGTCTCCAGAGTGTTCTTCCAGGCCACCTTTTCCCCATGTTTTTCCCTTTCTCCACAGTGGCTGACTCCCCTGCTCAGATCCCCTGCCCTGGTGCTCAGCCACGCTGTGGGGCTGGGCTCAAGCATCTCCTCCTCAGGGAGGATGCTTACGGTGTGCTGGGTGCTCCTCCGTCCGCTCAGCTGGGCCTCCCTCCCTCTCTCTCTCCCTTTATCGCCCTCATCTCACTGTGTGCTGTTTGGTTATTCATCTCTCTCTCTCCCTAATCTGTCTGCTTTTTCAGTGCTGAGGCTCTTTTCTTTCAGTATCTCCAGCAGCTAGCAGTGTTAAGCACATAGTAGGTGTTTGAAACATAGTAGCTTTTATCATGCAGTTCTTCTTACAGGAAATACACATCTTCTAAAAGTAAGATTGAAAAATTGTACTTGCCTCCTAGGTTGCAATATTTCTCTAGTATATAAGGAGGTAGGAAATCGTGAGGAGACTGGGACTCACTGGAGGTTATCCTGCTTTGCACCGCGATACCTGAATTGCTCCTTAGCCCTAGGCAGCCATTTACAGCTCTCTTGGCCTCTCATTCCCATTACAAAAATGCCTCCCTTGAGTGTTAGTGAATAAATTTGTTAATGTTGGTGAAGTGCTTAGAAGATGGAAGGAGCTGTATGTGAGCTAAATATTATTAATAATGGTAGTAAGATTGATTATTCATTTCCACAGCACTTCTCCTATTCAGGCTGTGCAAAATTGCAAATTGGTTGTGTTAAATTGGCTTACCTGCTCCATTTGGCTCTGTCAGGAAAATCAATGAGACACACGTGAATATTCTCCTATGTACACAGCCATTTTCAAAGTTAGACAATCATCAATATTTATTGTAAGCGTTTATGGAGAAAATGGATGAATATTTAACACATGAGAGCATTTAGGTATTATTAAATGTACTTGGCGAAGCAAATTTTAAAGCTATATTTTGACTTTAACTCACAACAGAAAATCTATATTTTTAATTAGATACATGGGCATGTTTGAGAGGCTGTCACTGGAAAGGTCTCTGAAATCTGAAGTCAGAGAACAGCTTTCGAATGGCAAAAGCTCTGCTTTGCCCTTATGCATACCCAGAAATTCCAGGCAATTGGAAGACACTGCTTCTAAAGATTTCCTGGTTTTATTGATAGACAGTCTAATATCAGAAATGGGAACTTCCCAACGTAAGGCCACACATGCTTCAGTGGGCTCTGGATGCCCCCATATTAAGACTCATGGCAAACTTTGCAGGAAGGGACATTGGCCACTGTGTAGTTTGAAGGAATAGACTCTGATCCCCAAGGCATCACATAGACCACAGTATAGAATGCTAAGGAAAGAGCATTGCGTGGGAAGTGAAAACAAGGGGGTTCCAGTCTGGTCTCAGCCACTAACCAGCTATGTACATGGGACATGACTTGGGACATGACTTTACCTCGAGGGGCCATCTCTGAGGCCTTATGGTTTTCCTCATCTGTAAAATAAACTAGAAGATCTTAAAAATCTTTCCAGAGCTCATTTTCAATATGTTTACAGATACATTGAATTTGATGTATGAAGCATCCGCATTTGCTTGTCACTACCTGGTATCCTCTCTCAACCTTCTTAGTGAAGAACCCCAGACATTGGGCTCTTTTTGGATTTTTTGACAGGAGCCAAAGTGGCTGTAGCTCCTAAGTTTGACCCAGCTGGTCCCAGAGATTTTGGCCCCTCCTAGTTCTTCTGGGCTCTGATAAAGCTCCATGCCATGGAACAGCGGTTGCAAGAACTTTTGTGTAAAGGACCAGATAGTAAATATTTTCAGTGGTCCCTGTTGCAACTATTCAGCTCTGCCCATGAAAGTAACCACAGAAAATATCCAAACAAATGGGTGTATCTCTCTTCCAATAAAAGTTTATGGACACAAATTTGAATTTCATGCAATTCTCATGTGTCACAAAATATTATTTTTTTTTCCCCCAACCATTTAAAAATGTAAAAGCCTTTCTTCATTCAAGGGCATACAAAACCAGGAGGGCTGCCCACTGCCCATGGTATAGCTGAGAGGAGTGGCTAGCCTAGGTCTGCACTTCCCTTTGGGGAGGGCCCACCTGTGTGTGAGGGAAGTGACATGGCACGCATTCTTCAGGGACACCCTTTACCCCTTTCCCCAGAGGGAACACAGAGGTTACAGAGAAAGTGAGACTATATGGCTATGGCATCCAGGTCTGACCTAACTTGACCTCAGAGACTTTGTTTGTTTCCTACCAGTACTTCTGGGCTTAGGGCCAGTGAGCCCTCAGGAACTAGCTGCTCTTGTCTGAATTCTGTTTGGTCAGAGAAAGGGCATCATTCATAGCCTGGAGTCATCATCCAGATTGCCAGTAAGCTGTGGGGCTGGAAGATGGAGAGCAAAATGGGCAAATAGGAGGAAAGAGAAGGTGCAAAAACCATAATCACATCTAGAACTCAAGATACATAATCTATGAAGTGGAAAGAGCCCCATCTCCACCCTCTCATTAATTCTTGGTCATTTCCTGAGGAAATGAGCTCTACTGGGGCGTGGGTCATGTTCTGAGTCTCATGTCCCACATCTTGGGAGTCCACCCATAGGGTATCCCCGTATCTCCTACCAGAGGCAGGAGAGCTAGGATGAGCCACCACCACCATTCTACCACAATCACTAAATCACTAATTTAGTAGTCATGTTCTCTAGAGAAACAGAAACAACAAGAGACAGATGGATGGATGGATGGATGGATGGATGGATAGATAGATAGATAGATAGATAGATAGATAGATAGATAGGGATAGATATGAAATAAGGAACTGGCTCATGCAATTATGGAGGCTGAGAAGTTCCAAGATCAATAGCAGGCAAGCTGATGGTATAGGTTTCAGTTCAAGGGCAAGAGAAGACCAGTGTTCTAGCTCAAGCGGTCAGGCAGGCAGAGTTCCCTCTTACTGAGCCTTTTTGCTCTTTTCAGGTCTTCAGTGGATTGGATGAGGCCCACCCACACTAGGAGGGCAATCTGTTTTGGCTGGTCTACTGATTCAAATGTTAATCTCATCCAGAAATACCCTCAAAGGCACACTCAGAATAATGTTTGACCAAATGTCTGGGCACCCTATGGGCCTGTCAAGTTGATACATAAAATTAATCATCACACCCTCCTGAAAGCACTGGGCTCCCCCATGTGCATCTGCTCATCTCCAGTCATGCCTAATATAAACTTGATCAAAATGGGCTGCCTGGCAACTAACTATGCCGCATTGTCCTAGGCCAATCACTCTCTCTCTCCCCTAAATGACAATTACATAATCTGTTCCTCTCTCCTCAAACCCCCAGCACTTTCTCCCCACTCCTCTCTCTCAGCTAATGACATTGCTTCCTATTGCCTTGAGAAAGTGGAAGCACTATGAGAACTTGCAAAAGTTGCCAGCACAATATCTACCCACCTGTCAGCATCTGCCCCTACGCATCTGCCTATATTGTTGTTCCTGCAAAGGAAGGCCCCATGGTCTTATCCATGGTCATCCCTCCCATTTGGCCTGTTCCTAAACCCTCTCACCTACTGAAGAACATCACTCTAGCAGTTCTTCCTTCTTTTTTGCTTGCATCATGAATTTTCCCCTCTCTTCTGGATTATTTCCACCAGCATATAAACACATGTTTTATTTCTCCCCTCTAAACACATGCACACACATACACACATGCATACATATTTTCTCTCAACCCACTTTTATTTCCAGCTACTGCTCAATTTCTTTGCTTCCTTTTTATATGAAGGAGTTGTCTCCAAGTTCTTGCCCCTTGATATATAGAATTTATCCAATTAGGTAGATAGTTGGGCTCTTACCATCACCACCTATATTATTACCTCCAGTGGTCAATTCTCAGTTATCCTCTTACCCACCAGCAGTATTTGACACAGCCTATTTCTCTATCCTCCTTAAAACCCTTTCTTCCTTTAGCTTCTAGGACCACACACACTCCTCATTTCCCACATACTGTACAGATGGTTCCTCCTTAGTTTCCTTTGCTGGTTCTCCCTTATTTCTCCTATCTTAGTCTTGGACTCCTGCCTGGACCCCTTATCTCTGTTTACACTCACTTTCTAGATATCTAGATCTCAATCATATCATGGTTTAAATACCATGAGTGTGCTAACAACCTGCAAAATAAATTTCTGGTCTGGACATCCCTGTTGAACCTCTGAATTTAATGCTGAGCTGCTTACTTGAATCTATCCTTAGATGTCCAGTGGACATCTCATATCTAATGGTCATATCTAACCAAACTCCTGATCCTCCCTTCCTTCCAACCCTCTATTAGTTCCCTGGGTCTATTCTAACAAAGTAGCACAAATTGGGTGGCTAAACAGAAACTCACTGTCTCACAGTTCTGGAGGCTAGGAGTCTGAAATCAAGGTGTCAGCAGGAATGGCTCCTTCTGAGGCTGTGAGGGACAATCTGTTTCAGTCTCTCTTCTAGCTTCTGGTGGTTGCTGGCAATTTTGGGAGTTTCTTGGCTTATAGATCTCTGCCTTCATCTTCACGTGATGTCCTCCTTCTGTGTGTCTGTGTCCAAAGTTCCTTTTTTTTAAAAGACACTATTCATACCGGATTAGGAGCCATCCTTCTCCAGTATGACCTCATCTTAACTGATTACATCTTCAACAACACTATTTCCCAATAAGGTCAGGTTCTGAGGTGCGAGGAGTTAGGACTCCAATTTGGGAAATGGCACAATTCAACCACAGCACTCTCTAGCCATACTCTTTGCTATTTTGGTTGATGGAAACTCCATCCTTCCAGTTACTTAGGTCGAAAACACTGGAGTTATCCTTGAATCCTCTCTTTTTAATCTCCACACCTAATATATCAAGTTCTATTGGCTCTGCCAGATCCAGAATCTATTTCTCACCAACTTCATCACTGCCACCTGATTCAGGCAGCCCTGGTCTCTCTTCTTCATCATGGCAGGAGTTCTACCCTTGCCTCCCACAGTCTAGTTAGTAGCCCTAATGCAGTGGCAAGAATGATCCATTTCTAATGTCCTTCATATCATATCATTCCTCTGTTAAAATCCTCCAAATGGGATGACATCCACTTAAAGTAACAGCCTAAGTCTTCACCCAGGCCCTATATTGTCTGGCCCCTTTCTCTTCCTTGAATGTACCAGGAATTCTCATGCCTGCAATGTTTTCCTCCAGGCTTACTTCCTCACCTCCTTCAAGTTTTGGCTAGAATGTCCCCTTTCGGGAAGGCTTCTCCCAAACACCCTAATTAAAACCACAGCCCTCCCCTATTTATGGAGCTTATGGCAAAAGAAATGAAGCAGGGGACATGTGTGCCCAAGATATCCTGATTTCTGGTATAATTAACCTCCTATATGCAAATTATTTTAAGTAATTTGTTCTCAAACCTACCTGGTTTGTGCACAAACAAGCAGACATAAGCAGGTGCTCAGATCAGGTAAATTTTTTCATGTCAAATTGTTTCTTCCTTCTAGAGTGAGCCAGCTCAAAACTGCTAGAATGTACAGCCATGAACTGGCAGTAGCCAATGTTGCATGAGATCATAAATCTTGCTCAAAGACAACATAGATAGCTCTGCAAGCTCATGCAACATTCATGGAATCTGGGACATTTTCAGCCTAGAGGGTCTTGTAGCCAGGGTAGTTGAGACTTGGTCTCAAAGGCAATGAAATTAATGTTTTTATACTCTGATCTCATAAAACACTGAAATCTTTGGTATGAGTTTAACAGAGAATTTTGGAATGCTTCTTGCAGTGTGAATTTCATATAGCCTTTGGCATTGTTAGGTTCCCCAAAACTCTAATAAATGTTTTGCCAACCAAGGATAGGAAGAGGGAATTCACTACTCTACCCTGCAGAACTTCTGACCGGGGGCTTCTTTCTCACCCTCACTCTTGGAGTCAGCAAAATCCCTCCCAGCTGCAACTGTTCTCCAATGGCTTGTTGTGCTTTCTAGTGCATACTCTTGCTTTTTCGGAGTTTCTCCTATTCTCAAATCTGTTGGACACCCTGATGCTTCCTTCTTTCCCTCCTCCTCCCATAAGCCCTCCCCCACCACCCACCCTGTTGCCCTGAAGGGTTTGTGAATGACGGAGGTTAGTCTTTACCTACTTGTATTTTGGGGTTTATGGGAGTGCCTCCTCACTGGTTTTATTGTAAATGTTTTGTCCCTCAGGTAACCATCCTCTATCCCAAACTTCCCTCTTTCATATCTTATGGTAGGATTTATTATCCAAAGGATAATTCCAACTCACAGAGGGTAAGGACCTTGCCTAGGGTCTCACAGCTTGTAAGCACTGGGTATGGGGTTTATGCAGTCTGTTTAACTCTCAGCTTTCTCTCTTTACATTGTGCAAAACTGCATCTCTTATTTATTTAAGATGGTTATTATTAACATTGGCATTGGATAAGTTGTTTACTCTCTCTAGGAAAATTATTTTTCTTCTGATTTATTCCCTTAATCCTTAACTTTATTCAACGTCTTCTATTGTTCTCCAAATCCATTTGCTTTTTGGAGGAACATATTCATTTTGGTGATTTTGTCAGTCACTTCTGTAAAACATTTCTAGCTATTCTCCCACTTTCCAAAACTTCTTTCCTTTAACCTCATATCCAGATCTTACACTGCCTTTGAGACACAAGCGTAGGGACTTGAATATGACAAGTCTTAGATTCAAATCTTCAGGGGTCGGGCGGGGGTGGAAGGAAAAGAAAAAGAAAAAAAAAAAAAGAAGCGGTATTGACTGGTATCTCCCTCCCTCCTTCAGCTCTGTCACTACATTTCCACTCGCCTGCTTGATTTCACACCATCTGCTCCATTAAGAGGAGGTTCTCAGTAGAGTTGTCACAAGCATTACAAAGCGTTAGCAACAGCTGGTTAAGCATATTTATGCTACAGCAGAAACATACATACAGAGGGTTGGATACAATAGCACAGTATGAACTTTTTTTTTTTGGCACGGAAGAGTAATAGAAAACAGATGTGGTACATGATGTTTTAGTGCTAGAGACTAGCATGACCTGGGCGTATCTCAAAGGCAGTATAAAACCCAGATCCAGTCATGTGGAAATAAAAATCAGAGGCTGGAAAATAGCAACTCTAAAAAATCTGGCAGAATGATAAACTCTAGGGATTGGGCAAGTTGATTAGATGTGAGACACTCAGAAAGACACTCACCTTCTCTGTACCTACTTCCTTATCTGCAATGCCAACATAACAGCAGATACGTCACAAAGTTGTAATAAGGATCAAATGAGATAATAAATGTAAAGCACTTAGTTCAGTGTCTAGCACATAGTAATAACAGCTCAATAAATATTAGGCATGATCATTATTATCTTCCTCCTCATCATCCATATGTTATATGAGATTATTTCCATTGAAGTTTGTGGTAATTTGAGAGGAAGGTATGAAACAATGAAGAAGAAAAATGGTTTTTTTTAATTTATCCATTCACTTAAGACATATTTATCACGTGTTTCACATGTGTTAGGCACAGTCCCAGCACTGAAGATACAGCAGCAAAAAAGAGAATGTTCTTGTCCTCATGGATCCTTTGTTCTAATGAAAGAAGACAGAAAATAAGCCAAGAGAAAAATTAATAAAATACACAAACAAAAATATCAGAATATGATACATATTCTACAAATACATGAAACAGATTGCTCTGACAATGACTAGGTGTATACTTTAATTTGGATGGTCTTGAATAATAAGCAAGAGGTCATAATGTGAAGTTCAGAAGGTAGAGCATCCTAGACAGAAGAGACAGCAGTGCAAAGGCCCTAAGGTAAGAAGAAGCTGTGTGTCTGAGGAGTAGAAAGGAGCCCAGTATAGAGTATAGGTGGGTAAAGGGGAGAGTGGTACTTAATGAAGTCAGAGAAGTAGGTAGGGCCAGGTTAAATAGGGCTTTATAAACCAGAGCAACAAGGAGTTTGAATTTTATTCTAAATGAGATGGGGCAACCAGAGTAGTTGATACTGGATTAGTTTTATCATACTAAACAACTATATAAATGGTACTGGATTAGTCTTATCATAGTAAACAACCATATAAATATGAAACAGTGACTTTCAGATATTGAACAAGAGGCAGAGCAAAACTTCAATCCCTGAGAGAAGAGAAACACATGAAGTGAGTCTCCTGATCACTTTGGCTTCCTGGGTGGGTGCACTTTCTGGAATACACTGTAGAGATTTAGAGCATGAACAGAACATAGCAATCTCATTGAGCTGAGTAGGCAGAGATCAGAGTGTAGGGATACCAGGGCAGCTGGACATTTACAAGGCAGAGTGCCTGAAAGGAAGGAACTATGTAAAGAAGGATTCAAGAAATTTGCATTGGAGTCCTCTTAAGTCTTTGACCAAATATAAGACACAAATGCAAAGGGTAAGACCCTACAAGGTCTGGCTGAAGACAGATATTGGGGAACTGTGAGCTGAACAGAAATTTCAAAGGGCAAACAGTGCCGTAAAGGACAGATTGGACACTGTGTAAGGAAAAAAATAATAGAAACTAGTTATACTGAAGCACAGAGAGAAAAAAGCCTTAAAAAAAAAAAAGGAAGAGAGCCTTAGTGATGTGTGGGATATTATCAAGCAGCCTACCTTGTGTAATTAGAGTCCCAGTGGGAAAAAAGAAATATTTGAAGAAGTAACACACCAAAAGTTTCCCAGTTTGATAAAAAATATTAATCCACAGATCCAAGCAGCTCCAAAATCAACAAGCAGTGTAAACACAAAGAAAATCATACCCAAGCACATCACAGCCAAATTGCCAAAAAACAAAAATAAAGAGAAAATATTAAAAGCAGTCAAAAAAACAAAAAAAATTACATGTACAGGAACAATGATAAGGATTAACGTTGTCTTCTTATAAGAAACAAGGCAAGCTAGAAGGCAATGGAACACCTTTAAAATGCTGAAAGAAAAAAAGTCACCTAGATGGCTGTACCAGCTTGCATTCCCACCAACAGTGCAAGAGGGTTCCCCTTTCTCCACATCCTCGCCAATACTTGTTTCCTGTCTTGATAATTTTTGCCTTTCTAACTGGTGTAAGGTGGTTTTGATTTGTATTTCCCTGATGGCTAGTGATGTTGAACATTTTTTCATGTGTCTGTTAGCCACTTGTATGTCTTCTTAGGAGAAGTGTCTGTTCATGTCTTCTACCCGTTTATTGACTGGATTATTTGTTTTTTGGGTGTTGAGTTTGAGAAGTTCTTTATAGATCTTGGATACCAGCCCTTTATCCGTAATGTCATTTGCAAATATCTTCTCTCATTCTATGGGTTGCCTCTTAGTTTTGTTGACTGTTTCCTTTGCTGTGCAAAAGTTTTTTATCCTGATGAAGTCCCAAAAGTTCATTTTGCTTTTGTTTCCCTTGCCTTTATAGACATGTCTTGAAAGAAGTCACTGTGGCCAATGTCAAAGAGGTTACTGCCTATATTCTCCTCTAGGATTTTGATGGATTCCTGTCTCACATTTAGGTCTCCCATACGTTTTGAGTTTATCTTTGTGTATGGTGTAAGAGAATGGTCCAGTTTCATTCTTTTGCATGTGGCTGTCCAATTTTCCCAACACCATTTACTGAAGAAACTGTCTTTTTTCCATTGGATATTCTTTCCTGATTTGTTGAAGATTAGTTGACCATAGAGTTGAGGGTCCATTTCTGGGCTCTCTATTCTGTTCCATTCATCTATGTGTTTATTTTTGTACCAATACCATGCTGTCTCGATGATCACATCTTTGTAATATAGCTTGAAGTCAAACACTGTGATGCCCCCAGCTTTGATTTTCTTTTTCAACAATCCCCTGGCAATTCGGGGTCTTTTCTGGTTCCATACAAATTTTAGGATTGTTTGTTCCAGCTCTGTGAAAAATGTTGATGGTATTTTGATAGGGATTGCATTGAAAGTGTAGACTGCTCTGGGCAGCATAGACATTTTCACAATATTTATTCTTCCAATCCATGAGCATGGAATGTTTTTCCATCTCTTTGTGTCTTCCTCAATTTCTTTCATAAGTGTTCTGTAGTTTCTAGAGTATAAATCCTTTATCGCTTTGGTTAGGTTGATTCCTAGGTATCTTATGGTTTTTGTTGCTATTGTAAGTGGAATCGATTCCTTAATTCTTTCTTCAGTCACATTGTTAGTGTATAGAAATGCAACTAATTTCTGTGCATTGATTTTGTATCCTGCCATGTTGCTGAATTGCTGTATGAGTTCTAGTAATTTGGGGGTGGAGTCTTTTGGGTTTTCCACATAAAGTATCATGTCACCTGTGAAGAGAGAGAGTTTGACTTCTTCTTTGTCAATTTGAATGCCTTTTATTTCTTTTTGTTGTCTGATTGCTGAGGCAAGATGTTAAAAATACAGCTACCCTATGACCCAGCAATTGCACTACTAGGTATTTACCCCAAAGATATAGACGTAGTGAAAAGAAGAGGCACATGCACCCCAATGTTCATAGCAGCAATGTCCATGATAGCCAAACTGTGGAAGGAGCCAAGATGCCATTCAACAGATGAATGGATAAAGAAGATATGGATCATATATACAATGGAATATTACTCAGCCATCAGAAAGGATGAATACCCACCATTTGCATCGACATGGATGGAACTGGAGGAGATTATGCTAAGTGAAATAAGTCAAACAGAGAAAGACAATTTTCATGATTTCACTCGTATGTGGAACATAAGGAATAGCATGGAGGACCACAGGGGAATGGAGGGAAAACTGAATGGGAGGAAATCAGAGAGGGAGACAAACCATGAGAGACTCTGGACTCTGGGAACCAAACTGAAGGTTACAGAAGGGAGGGGGCTGGGGCCTGGGGTAATCAGGTGATGGGTATTAAAGAGGGCACATGTGGGACGCCTGGGTGGCTCAGTCGGTTAAGTGTCTGCCTTCGGCTCAGGTCATGATCCCAGGGTCCTGGGATCAAGTCCCGCATCGGACTCCCTGCTCCACGGGGAGCCTGCTTCTCCCTCTGCCTCTGT
This sequence comes from Neomonachus schauinslandi, assembly GCF_002201575.2. Lineage (NCBI taxonomy): Eukaryota > Metazoa > Chordata > Mammalia > Carnivora > Phocidae > Neomonachus > Neomonachus schauinslandi. The sequence goes on from NC_058414.1 coordinate 54,249,268, forward strand.
CTCTCTCTCTCTCTGTCTCTCATGAATAAATAAATAAAATCTTTAAAAAAAATAATAATAAAGAGGGCACATGTGGTGATGAGCACTGGGTGTTATATGCAACTAATGAATCGTTGAACACTATATCAAAAACTAATGATGTACTATATGCTGGCTAATTGAACATAATAATAAAAAATATATATAAAACTAAACTGCTTCAAAAAAAAGAAAAAAGTCACCTAGAGTTCTGTATCCAACAAAAATATCCTCCCCCCACCAAATGAAGGCAAAATAAAAATATTTTCTGATAAACAAAAGGTGAGAGAATTTGTCAGCAGCAGCATTGTACTGTAAGAAGTATTTAAAGACACAGAAGTATTGCTGGCTTGGAGAGATAGGAGTAAGTTGGATAATTATGAGATAAGACAGGAGATGGGGGAGGGAGAAATAGAGGAAATATAAGAGGATCACAGTAATGCCTTCATCAGATTGCTAAGTCAAAATGTCCTTCAGGAAAATGAAGGAAGTAATACCAGATAGAAACTCATATATAGGAATGAAGAGTTCTGTTTATTATAAAAATGTGAATAAATGTAAAAGACTTCACCCCCCCCTTAATTTTTTAAGAAATAATTGTTTAAAGCAAAATAATAAAAATATATCATAGAGTTTATAACATATGTAGTTGTAAAAATGTATGATAATAATTGTACCAAGGACAGAGGGGGTAAGTGGAAGCATACTGTTGTAGATTTCCTATGTGTGAAATAGCGTAATATTTTTCCAAGCTAGATTGTATTGTTAATAGAGTATATCCAGGGGCGCCTGGGTGGCTCAGTCATTAAGCGTCTTCCTTCGGCTCAGGTCATGATCCTGGGGTCCTGGGATCGAGTCCCGCATCGGGATCCTTGCTCAGTGGGAAGCCTGCTTCTCTCTCTCCCACTCCCCCTGCTTGTGTTCCCTCTCTCGCTGTGTCTCTCTCTGTCAAATAAATAAAAAATCTTTAAAAAAAAAGTAGACTATATCCATTGTAATCTCAGAGAACCCAATAAAAATAAATGAAAAAAAATGAAGTATAGCTAAAATGTCAATAGAGGAAATAAAATAATAAAAAACAATTAATAAACCTAAAAAGGCAGTAAAGGGGAAAAATGGAACAAACCCAGATAATATGGATAGAAAAAAGTATCAAGACGGTAATCTTAAACTCAATTGTATTAACAATTGTGTTGAATATAAATGGGCTAATTACTCCAATAAAAAGGCAGATATTATCAGACTGGATAAAAGATTGAGATTCAGCTATAGGCTGTTAACAACATATATGTTTTAAATATAAAGATACAGATAAATTTAAAATAAAGGAATGAAAAAATACACAATAGGAACACTGGATATAAGAAAGCAGAAATAGGTACATTAATATCAGTCAAAGTAGACTTTGAGTCAAGGAGGATTAAAGGGATATTTCACAATAATAAGAGCCAATCCATTAAGAAGATATAATAAATTCTAAATGCGTATGCAAGTAATAACAGAACTTCAAAATACATGAAGAAAAACTGAAAGAACTAAAGGGATAAACAAATCTACAATTACAATTGGAAGTTGCTTTTTTTTTAGATTTTATTTATTTATTTAATTGACAGAGAGAGAGAGAGACAGCGTGAGAGGGAACACAAGCAGGGGGAGTGGGAGAGGGAGAGGCAGGCTTCCAGCCGAGCAGGGAGCCTGATGCGGGGCTCGATCCCGGAACCCCGGGATCATGACCCGAGCTGAAGGCAGTCACTTAACCAACTGAGCCACCCAGGTGCCCCCAAATTGGAAGATTTTTAACACTTTCCTTTCAGTAGTTGGTAGAATAAGTAGATGTGTTATAATTGGAAGCCCTTGGCAGGTTTGGGCTAGGGCAAACATGATCTTATTTGATATATAAAGACCTCTCTGGTTGCAAAGTGAGGAATGAATTGTAGAGAATACCAGGAAAAAAAAAAAAAGAGGCTATTACGATAGACCAGGTGAGAATGATAGTGGTCTGAGCTAAGGTTGTAGTAATAGCACCAAAGAAAATGGACAGATCTGAATGTGCCCTGTTGAGACATCCACAACCAGCCAAGTACAAGAGCCTTCTGGGCATAAAGTTACTTAATCTTTGGCTCCAATTCTCACGCAGTAGAATTGGAACAAAGAACAAATTATTCTGCAAACCCAAGTCTAGTATGGTCCTGCCCACCCTTGGATATTAAATAAAAGCAATCAAATTCAATGCAAATCAGGAGTAGATAATTTTGCTGATGTTAACATTGCCAAACCTTCATAGCAAAGATATTTTGAATATGAACACAGAGTCAAGATTACATTTTGAAGCTTGGTGCTTTCAAGAACACTTGAATTCCTAATTTTATAGCCGGCAACTGGCTTAGACATTCTTGACAGGACATTTCAGTAGGTACCTTGCCTATAATTATTTGTGCTGGGTCCACCTGCCCATCTTTATTCTTCATCAAGCTTTCAGGTAGGCAAGTGAGCTGTGAATGGACCTGCCAGTGTGGGCTACTGAAGACTTGAGTATGTTGGGTAGAGGCCTTTCCTAGTTCCGGTTATCAGCTGATGCTCAGAAAGGATATCACAGGGCATAAACTCCACTCTTGTTCACAAAGAAAAGATGTAGCCCTCTCAGACTGAGACCTGAATACAACTCCACTGCAATTTATAGGTATTTACTGAACATTTTTGTGGGGCCTGGGCCCTTGTGTATACTAGGCTATGATGACAGAATGGTGAAAAGCCAGAACATTCCCTGTTCTCATGAAGTCTACTATTGAAAGAGAGGGAATAGACATTAAGCAGTTAGTCAAGCAAATAAGTGACAATAATTATGCCACAAGTGTTGAGAGAGAGGCACTTGACAACACATAACGTTACTGTGGGCAGTTAGGGCAAGTGACCCAGAGGAAATGACCCTTAATCAGAGAGGAACCGGATGAGGATAGGGGAAATGAGCATTCCAGGCAGAGAAAATGCAAAGATCCAGGGAAGGGAAGAACAGAGTATTCAAATGGTTGCAAGTAAGCCATGAGACTAGACTAGAGAAACAGAGAGAGGTCAAAAGAGGCTGCAGGACTGGGTAGGAGCCAGATCATGAAGGGATTTTATTTCCTATGAACAGTGGAACAGTTGGAATCTAATATAAAGCTTTTAGCTTTAATACAGTATATTAATGCACTTTAATATAGTGTAATTAATATACTTTAATACAGTATATTTAATACATTATAAGAGAAGGTTTCAAAGATGGAGATCTGGGAGCTTAATTTATTGTTGCAAGCCAAAGTTTGAAATACATTCATCCTGGGCTTTAAGATTCACAGAAGATCACCACAGGGCACTGGAGTACCAGTGGTGCTCTGTAGAGGGTACCAGTACCTTGTGGAGGCAGAAGGCCAGTGGTCGATTAAGATTGAAGCTTCAAGCTAGCAATGGTTTGGAGGAGCCTCAGACCCCATATCTCAGGAGCTGAAGGAGCCACCTGGAAAACAAGACTGCACTGCCCATTAACACAACGTCCTCTATCTTTGATCCAATTACTGAATTAGAAAGGGGAGTGTTTAAGACAAATGGAAGTTTTTAACATTAATCACCATCTAATGATGGCAAAGCCTGGGAGATGTCAGGTTCCATTTGATAGACTTAGCCTGAAAGTGATATGTACACTGACAGTTGAGGAAATTAATAGTTTGACTTTATGGAGGGCTAACAGGATCAACGGACTCTGACAGGCGAAATTAAGAGGAGGATGTTACAGAATGTAAAATACCAACTTCATATTTTGAGGGTAATGCTTTAGAGGTTTTTGGTACTGGTTTCTAAGCCTGCACATATGCTTAAATAAATGAAAATTCAGGAGAGGACACCGCCTTGAAGAGATTACATTATAGCAGGGCAATGAATAAAAAATTTACAAGTGACATCTTCCAACCATGTACACTTTTTAAAAAAATGCACAGATTTATAAATAGAATCCAATAAAGTAAAGCAAAATGAAACGATTTCAGGCTTATATTTTCAATTTTAGTGTACATGTAAATTTCTTGAGGCAGAATCTGTCTTATACATTTTTGCATCCTAGTGCTTAGCACATTGAAGAGTATACAGCTGGCACTCAATAAATGCTAATTCCAAAAATGTGCAGCATATCATTTACCATATCATTACCATTTAATACAATGTATTAAATATACTGTATTAAAGTGTATTAATGGGTAATAAATTATTTTTACATACAAAAATGAATTGCAGGATTCCATGGAAAACACACTTCACCAAACTATTAACCTGCAGGATAATGTGGATAAAATGTTTTAATCAGGACGATACAGTATTTTTCAGAGTCAACAATGTGGAACTAATTTAATTACTAGTTTTTCTGTATGAAAAAGATATGCTGTTCCCATTTCCCCCTCTTTACTGTTTCCAGTATTATTTTCAATGTGATCAATTCCTTTGTTAAAAGAGAAACTCTTATAGAAAAGATGTGATTCATTGAGTTTGTGTCCCTATCAGATTTTATTCTTTATAGTTTTTGCACGTGTTTCCTTTTGAGGCCATTATTTGTACCAAATCCAATTCATCCAGCTTATACTTTACAGATCTGAACTTTGACAAGGATACGATTTCCATCAGTTTTTAGTCATAATAAATTTCACCATGTGCAGTTTTAACTACTGTCAGTTTTATTTTGTGTTGATTTTTTCTTCTAATAATATTCATTATGAATTGGAGAAAAATCCATCAAAAAATTGCAAACAATATTGTAAAATGTAGAGATGTAGAGAGGTCAGAGCTGTAGTTAGATGGGAGTGGTGTGAATGAGTATGAGATGAGACAGGAGATGGGAAAGAGAGACGCAGAGTACAAGGAAATAATACCTTCATCAGATTGTTAAGTCACAAATGTCTACCTTCATTAAAGGAAAAGTTTATTATTTGAGCTCTTATGCTTGCACATTTTGTTGAGGATAAAGTTTACCCTATATTTTCACTAAGTAAAGAATCACATTAATCTGCTAAGAAATTTCATAAATGCTGAATCACAATCTTCTTGCAAAACTTTATAATAGCTCCTTATCTTGAATAGGGTCCCCTTTCTTTTTCTTTTTATTAAGATTTTAAAGTAATCTCTAAACCCAACATGGGGTTCGAACTCACAACCCAAGGATCAAGAGTCGAATCCTCCACCAACTGAGCCAGTCAGGCACTGCATGAATAGGGTACCTCTTCCCAAATTCATCTTCCAAACATAATACTTTAAGCACATTTCAGAAGTGAGGATCTGGCCTTAAAATGCAGGAGCCATTTACCTAAGGCTGGAGACAGAGCCTGAGAGTCCTCATGCACCACACTCCATTCTTATCCATTAAAATACTCATTTTCTGGGAGATTGATATGAGGCATTACCTTTTCCACATATTTTTGACCACAGACTTCTTTGTGAAATGTCTACACAATCATTTGCCCACTTTTGTCAAAAGTTAACTGCCTTTATTAATTTGTAGGTGCTCTTTATATTTTTACATATTAATCTTTTGTTTATCACGTGTGTTGCAAATATCACCTCCCAAGCTGTGGCTTGTCTTTTCATTCCCTCTCTGGTATCTGTTAATGAACAGAACTTTGTAATTTTAATATACTGAAATTCAACCATTTTCATTTAAAGATTCTTTAAAAAATACTTTTCTACTTTAAAGTCATGAAACTCTTTCTATAGTATGTTCTAAAAATTTTATTATTGGGTCTTTCATATTTAGGATTTTAATCTACTTAGAATCAATTTTGCATATATGTTATTTGGAAAAGGTCCAATTCCATTTTTTTTCATAACTTAATTTTCCTAGATCCATTTCTTGAGAAGACAGTCTTTTCTTTGCTGATTATTACTGATTTGTAGTGTCGCCTCTGTCATATGCCATGTCCATGTATATGTATCACTTTTGTGCTCTTCATTCCTCTTGGATCTCAGTCCTATCTTCTGTCCCTATATATCTGCCTAGAGTAAATTCTTTAGAATTTTTGCTGATGACAAACAATATCAGTTTTTGTTTGCCTAAATGTCTTTATTTTCCCCCTCATTCTTGGAAGATATTTTTGCTGGATATGGAGTCCTAAGATGGCAATTATTTTATTTTAGTACATTATTGTTATGTATTTTGGCTTCCATTGTTGCCATTGAAAAGAAATCTAATCGTCGATCTAATCATGGTTCCTTTGTAGGGCAACCTGTTTTTCTCCTTTTCTGGCTGCTTTCAAGATCTTCTCTTTTTTTAAAACAAAACAAGATCTTCTCTTAGTCTCTGAGGTTCTGTGGTTTCACTATATGTCTAGGTGTACTTTTTGTTTTGTAGTTAGTTATCTGTTCAGAATTCCTGGAGTTTCTTCAACTCAAAGTATATCTTATCAGAAAGAAGTAAAGTATTTTATCCCCTCTTCCCCCTCTTTTTTTAGAATGGGAAGGTCTTGAGTACATGTACTCAAGAGAAGGAAAAGCTGAAGATACAGAAAAGAGGCTAATTGATGGACTGAGGTCTCTGAGGAAGAGACAAAGCATGGGCACATGGCAAAGGTAAGGAACAGTGCCTCAGTTAAAGGAGGAGGAAGGGGTGTGGATGTTGCTGAGGAGTGAGCAGAAAGTTAATGGTATTTTGCTTGATGGATTCTACTTTGTGAAGACGGACCATTAAGCATTTACTATTGTGTTAGGTGCCAGGAACATAGTGGTGAGCAAAACACACATTCTTTTTTGCCTCCAGGGAGATTACATATCAAAGGGAGAAACAGACAATATATAAGTAACAAATAAAAAACAAAATAAACACCACTTAATGAAAGTGTTATGAAGGAAATTTACAGTACATTGTAATAAAGAATGGAGTGGTTAAAGTTGGCATCTCTGGGTGGTGACTTTCAAGCTGAAATCTAGAGAACGAGAAGCCAAGCATCCTGAAAGAATTTTCTAGGGATAGGGAACAGCAGATACAAAGGCCTAAGGTGGGAAGGAGCTTTGCATGTTCTAGGCTTTCAGAAGGTCAGAGTGGTTAGGGTATAACAAGGGAGAAGTGAGGGTGGGCAAGGCAAGGTTAAAGATATACTTAGGGATAAAAATCATCTGGGACTTTGTATTTTTGTCCAAGTTAAATGAGTAATCACTAAACATCTTTTCTTTAAAAAGGAAGTGATTTGGTAAGACTGTCCTTCTCAAACTGGATCATCTCAAACTGCTCGCATTCCATTCTGTTCCAGCTAAGACTAGTCATTAATCTAGTGTGCAGGCTTCTCTCTATATGCGATGTATATATATATAGATAGATATGTGTGTGTATATGTGTGTGTATATATATATATGTAATATATAATTTGTATATGTTATATACACATGCATTTATATATACATTTATAAGATATTTTGTCAATGTCTTCAAAATATGGTATTGTTAAATTCAGGTATACCCTTTGTTTCATCTTAATTTTCTTATTCAACAAATAGCTCATGGAAACTTTCTTATGTCAGTTAATATATCTATCATTTTTTCTTTTTAACAGCTCTAATATATTAAACATCCCTTTAAGTTGTGATGACTGTTTCCTATTTTTGGCTGGGACAGATAATGCTGAAACAATCTTATATGTATGTCCTTACATATTCATGCTGATATTTTTATAGAACATCTTAGAAGTGGAATTGCTTGATCAAATGATATGTGTATTTTTAAAGATGTTTCCAGACTCTTTTTGAAAGTTCTTATTCATTAATATTTCTACCGGTGGCATATGAGAGTACCATTTCCCCATATTCCTACTGTGTTGCTTTTATTCCTGTCTGATGAGGGTGTGTGTGTATATATATATATGTATTTTTAAATTATAGATACATACACATACGTTTATGTGTGTGTGTATATAAAATTTGGTTTACTTTGTAATGAAGTGAGCATCTTTTCATCCATCTGCTTACTATTTGGACTTTCTCTTCTATGAGTTATTTGTTCCTTTGCTCATTTTACTAATATGTTACTTGTCTCCTTCTTGTCATTCTGAAAGATATCTTTATATAGTAAGGATATTAACTGTCTGATCTCTACATTGTAAATATTTTTTCAGATATTTTCATTTTTAATGACTTTATAATATCTTTCACCATAGAAAAATATTATTTTGTATGTCATTGAACATATTTGTTGTTTTTAGCTTCTAGATTTAGTCTTAATTAAGAAGTTCTCTTTCAATCCCTCAATTGTATATGAAGTACTATTTATTTTTTGGTAATACTATCATTGCATTTATATCTTTAAGCCACCTATATTTTTGAATTTTTAATAAGTTTCTTCCAGATTAATAATCAGTTGTGCCAATGCTCGCTATTAAATAACTCATCCTTTCCTCCATTAGTGGATATACCACCTTTGCCGTATGTTAATTTTGCAAATATGCTGACATCTATTTCTGGAATCTTTATTGTGTTCCACTGATTTTTTTAAATCATTATGTTCCACTGATCTTTTCATATATTGATTTGATCACAGTGACTTTACATTCTAATGTATCATGTTCTATTTTACAGTATGTCCTAATAACTAGTGAGGCAAATTCCCCTCAATGTTCTTGTTATTCATACCTCTCATAACTATTCTTGAGCATTTATCCTTCCATTCATTGACATCTTTTCCTCAATTCCCAGCCCATGTCCCTAAAACAAAACAAAATAAACAAAAAAAAACCAACCCACCAAATACCATTGGAATTCTGATCAGAATATTAAATTTATAAATTTTAAAAAGTGACATTTTTATACATTAATTTTCTTATTCAAGAACATAGTATATTTTTCCCTTTATTCAGATCTTCGTTTGTATTCTTCAAGAAGATTTTATAGTTATATTCATGCAATTCTTGAGTCTTTTCTGTTGAATTTTTAAACCTTAAAAGTTTTTGTTACTTTTATGAAATTATCTCCTAATTTCCATTTATAGGTGCTTATTGTAATTTTAGAATATTTACCTTATTTCAGGCATCTTAACAAATGATATTACTTTCTCTACTAAATTTTTTTCAAAGTTGCTTAGGAATCTGTTTAGACCAAACTGTGTCGGCCTGAGGAGGCAACAGAATGATAGATAAGAAGCTTATTCGGGCCTGATTATGTTGTGTACTACACTGTACCAATTATTTTATGAGTGTTAAGCCCCAAGATGAATGGCTTCTACCTGGCCCACGTCTGGTGGCTTCTACCCTAGTGCAGATGCAGCCATGGGCTCGTTGGCTCCAGGCTTGTGAATAAAACTGAACCTGGTGGGGGACGATTAATGCTTCCAAATGGTCTTAGGTGTTCTTCCACTCTGATGCCACCACCTGCAGCTGTACACCTGTTGGAAAGGGTGTGGATGGACAGGAAGCTTGCAGCAATATGGGAGGATGCTCTTTCTGCTGCTCTGTATCCTGGCTTCAGGAACCTTGATTGAATTTCCCAAACTGTTGCTGGTCTCTGTTAACGCATGCTTGCTCTAATACTTGTCAATAGATAGTTGTACTAAATCACATGAGGTTTTCTTAAATACTGCTTTTTCGGGGCACCTGGGTGGCTCAGTCGTTAAGCGTCTGCCTTCGGCAGATCATGATCCCAGGGTCATGATCCCAGGGTCCTGGGATCGAGCCCCGCATCGGGCTCCCTGCTCAGCGGGAGGCCTGCTTCTCCCTCTCCCACTCCCCCTGCTTGTATTCCCTCTCTCACTGTCTCTCTCTCTAAGTAAATAAAATCTTTAAAAAAAAAAAAATACTGCTTTTTCATTACTTATGTCCCTCTTATCTCATTTGGTACATTTAATCTTAAATTCCTCATGGTCTGATTATAATATTACCACTCCTACTTTCTTTCCCTTTTTATTTGCCTAGCATCTCTGTACCTGATACTTTATTTCCAACCATTCCTTACAAGTTTGCTAAACATTTGTTACATGTGATTTTATCCAATTCCTAAGGAAGTCTTGTCATTTTGTGCCCTGACTTAATTTTGAATCCATTCATTTCTCTCCACCTCCACCTTTGCTACCCTAACCCAAGCCATCACTATCACTCACCTGGACCCCGCAATGCAGTAGCCTCTCCACCTGTCCACCCTGACCCCCTGGCCACCACCCTCCCATCCACAAATGTCTTTTGCACACTGCAGGCACAATGCCCTCTTCAAAACGCAAATCAGATGGCATCTCACCCACTAGCTCCACTTCCCCACTTCTTCTTGTTTTTCAGTGACTTCCTGCTGGCCTTAGCACAAATGCAAAACTCCTTAGCAGGGCCCTGCATGTTTGAAGCCCCAGCTACCTCTGCAGCCTCTTTGTGCCCACACCGCCCTTTCTCTCACTCTGTGCTGCAGACACATGACACTCCTTTGGGCTCTTGTCTGTTCCATATTCACTCCTACCCAGGGCATTCATTCTGTCTGGGAGCCCTTCCCTCCCTCTTCTCTTGTGCTAATTAAAGCCCCAGTTCATCTCTGCAAATCCCTGCTCCAGAATTGTGCCTTCAGGGAAGTCTCTCCTGACCTCCCTGACTCCATCAGATTTCCACACTGCTCCCTCATTGCACTGGGCCTCTCTCCCCAGCTGCCATGTTGTAATTCCCTGTGTGGTTATTCAGGGAGGCCTGTTGGCCCCCACTAGACTCTGTCTGAGTGCCATGAGGACAGGGGTATACCTGCTTTGGTTCACCTTATAGCCCCTGCTTGGAGCATATTGCCCAGCAAAGAGTAGGCATTCCACAAGGACTTGGACAGGTACATGAATGATCAGCAGTCACAGTGAACTCTTGCCAGCACACAGAAGGCTGAAGATCCTGGGCCAGTGGCTGCCTGTACACAGCCTGCTGGTGCTTGCCTCCCAGCACCAACATACCTGCCTTCCCCGGGCCAGGCAGCTGAGTGGGTTGCTGAGTTCTGGGTGTGTTTGAGCCTGTAGACTCTGGGACCCTGAGGAAGAGAATCGGTGCAGGGCTTTCTCCTTGGTGGGCTGGGGGAGAGCCTGGAGACCAGCATTGGCGAGTTCTCCAGACAAGGGCTGGAAAGACATGATTTCTGGAAAGAGCTCAACACACAGAATTCTATGTATTCGTGGCTCTGGGTGAGTGTGCATGTACTCCCTGACCACTAACATCAGGGAGGAGCTGAAAGTATTGGCAGAATCCTTCCCATGCTGGAGCCCAGGAATGAGAGGAGTCCCTCACTCAGAATGGCTTCCACTCCATGCCTCACCAGTCTTCATCCAGACTGTGTACTGGCTGCACTGTTAACTCACATGGAAGAGAACACTCTTCCTTCTACCGCTGTATGACGGCCATAACTCGGAGAATTTTAACAACTATTTATGAGCCCCAGTGAGCTGACAAAGAAAAAGAATTCATCTGGGGGTGCAGAAGCCATGAGGGGAATACTCTATTGATCAGAGCAGAACCATGTTCAACAAACAAAGTTTAAGAAGGATGAGAAAACAATGTGAAGAAAAGTAACAATGAGAGAGCCCAGAAGATTAGCACACATTACATAAAAGACCATCTGAAGCTATAAGATGATTTCCCAAATAAATAGTTGAGTAGATTAATTAAATAAGAGAGAAATCAGGATGAAAATTAATGTCTGAAGACACATGGGAGTAATATTTCAAAGCACAGAGCAAAAAAATACCTCTGGGTAAAGGTAAAAGAGTTGGAAAATTGACCCAGAAAATCTAATGTATGGTTACAAAAGGAGAGAAATAAATAGATGGGGGGGAAAAAAGTACAGTTAAGTTCCAATGTAATGTAATAAGTGGGGTCCAAAAGGTCAGTTGTACAAAACGTGAGGTGAGAATTATCAAGAGATCAAGCATGACCAGGGTCAGGCTGTGTGAACTTCCAGACTGAAATCCCCTAGATAGATGTCTAGCTGTGTAACCTAAAGTCATAGGGTCCAGCTGGGTTTGGGCACTACCTGCTGACAACTCTCTGCTCCAGCTTATATGTCAATGGGAACAATTCCGGGTGCCGTGCCTGGCTGGGACATTTAGGTTGATAGTAGCCATTCTTGGCATCATCCAGGTAGTTGGTGCCCATTTCATCCATCTGATCTGGGGAGACTGGACCAGGAAAAAACTGGGACCACTTCCTGAGGTGATGTTGCCTGCAGTTTCTCTACCTGACTATACTGTCATTACCTCTGCATCTCTCCTGTTGTCCGCCACACAGAGCACACCATTTGGGGCCACTCCTTTTTGAGATGGGAGCTGGGCAGATGGGGACAGTCATATGGAGCAATGAGATGGGTTTGCATATCATGGTACATAACGATATGTACCAGGGTACAGTACACATTGTACTGTAATAAAAGAAGTTTGCCTTCTCTAAAGAAAACCCTGCAGATTGAAACCACTTACAAAGTTCCAAGCAGGATCAGAGAGAAATGCCACTGATATAAGTACAGATTTGTAAAATTCCTGAGCGAAGAGTAGACTAAAAATTGACAAGCTTCTAGCCAAAAGTAATAAATAAATGACAAAGGAAAATGATCAGACTGGCATTTGCAACATAGGATCTTAGAAGATGGTGAAATAATATCAACATCATGTAGAGTAAAAAGGACGAAAACTCAGGGACCACATTCCTACACGAGATAGCATCTCCTTTCAGGGTAAAAGAAAACTATTGAAAATGGGCAAAATTCAGAAGATGTATCCCCTAACTGCACTGAGCTCCTCTCAAAAATATTCAAGAAAGGTCTTTAGCCCAAAACAAATGAACAAGAAGAAACCTTGAGATAGAGGATGATGAAAAGGAGAGGAGATAATGGTTGGCCACAGATGCTGCCAATTGGATGAAATGTGGGTTAAAAAGTGTCTGACTTATGTTTCACACTATGTGGTGGGCCAGATATCCTGAAACCCTCTTATTATAAAACACTTGAAAATATTAAATATAGTATTCAAAATTCCTTTTAAATATAGTCTAAGCTGTAACAAAGTACAGATTTTTTCAATGGCTACACTAAAGTGAGTTCCCAAGTCAGAGTTAAGTGGACTCTGACGCCATGGGCTACTCTCTGGGGGCATCTGCCAAACTCTGATGGCCTAGAGCTTCTCCTTTATCCACTACATGCAGTGGAGACAAGAGACCAAGGCCTGTGCAGGGTCGGGAATGTGACCAGAGACCGCTCCTGAAGCCAACACAAAGATCTACAAGCCCACGGAAAAGGTAAACTTGAAAAATTCCACCACACAAAGGCAGAGAGACAGAAATTTCTGTCTTAGCCATCCTTGGGTGAAGGAGGAATAAAAAGCTCCTTTGAGAATGTGTGACTGTAGGCTGACCAGCATGCCGTTTTCAGATCCAAATGTACACGATTGACGTGGTTGAAAAAACTGCAAACTAAGAACTTCAAATGGATTTGTATCCCCAGGTGTCTGATGAAAACAAACAGAAATGCTTTCAGGAGAAATGCACTCTCAATTCCTCAAAAAATTCCCCAAATTAAGTTCTAGTGGAGGCAAAGTCAGTAAATATACAAGGCAATGGGGCCCTAGGAGCCAAATAAGCAGAAGCAATTAAAAAAAAAAATGGAATCAGACCTCAGAGAATGAAAATATTGAAACTGCTGGAAAATTAACATGATTGCTCTCACGGGCATAACATAAAATGAAAGAGCAAGTTACAGAATGTCTATAGTTTGGAACTCTATATAGAGGCTTTTTAAAAGAGATAAATAAACTATACAAAAACATGTTAATACATGTTTAACATAAAGAATGATTAAAGAAATAAAATTTAAAAATACTAACCACATAAACGGAAGCTATCAAACAATTAAGAAAACACCAGGTCTAACTAGTTTTGCAGATTAGTTTTACCAAAATATATAGGATCACATAATTTCTAATCTTACACAAACCCTTCCCAGTAAAAACATTCTCACCAGGCTCATTCTGAGAGACTACTACAACTTCGATATTGAAAACTAGACAAGGACAAGGTGAAAAAAGAAAGTTACGGTCCTATCTCCCTTCAGAACATAGATGCAATAATTCTTAGTAAAATATTAGCAAACCAAACCCAGTGAGGTATGAAAAAATAATCCATCATGACTAGGTAGAGTTTATTCTAGAAATGCAAGGGTAATTTTACATTATAAAACCTATTAATGCTCTTCACCGTATTAACAGAATCAAGAAAAACAATATGATTATGCCAATAGATGAATTAGTAACTGTAAAACACAGTGCTCCACTCACTCATAACATCTGCTATGCTTTTGTTAATAGATGCAGAAAAAGCAGTCAATAAAATTTTTTTTTAAATCATGATTAAAAAACTTTATTTTATTTATTTTTTTAAATTTTATTTTATTGTTATGTTAGTCACCATGCAATACATCATTAGTTTTTGATGTAGTGTTCCATGCTTCATTGTTTTCGTATAATACCCAGTGCTTCATGCAGTACGTGCCCTCCTTAATACCCATCACCAGGCTAACCCATCCCCCAACCCCCTCCCCTCTAAAACCCTCAGTTTGTTTCTCAGAGTCCATAGTCTTCCATAGTCTCTCATGGTTCATCTCTCGCTCCGATTCCCCCCCTTCATTTTTCTCTTCCTTCTCTTAATGTCCTCCATGCTATTCCTTATGTTCCACAAATAAGTGAAACTATATGATAATTGACTTTCTCTGCTTGACTTATTTCACTTAGCATAATCTCCTCCAGTCCCATCCACGTTGATGTAAAAGTTGGGTATTCATCCTTTCTGATGGCTGAGTAATATTCCATCGTATATATGGACCACATCTTCTTTATCCATTCATCTGTTGAAGGGCATCTCGGCTCTTTCCACAGTTTGGCTATTGCGGACATTGCTGCTATGAACATCGGGGTGCGTATGGCCCTTCTTTTCACTACATCTGTGTCTTTGGGGTAAATACCCAGTAGTGCAATTGCTGGGTCAAAGGGCAGCTCTATTTTTAATTTTTTGAGGCACCTCCACACTGTTTTCCAAAGTGGCTGTACCAACTTGCATTCCCACCAACAGTGTAAGAGGGTTCCCCTTTCTCCACAACCTCTCCAACCTTTGTTGTTTCTTGCCTTGTCAGCTTCTCCAAAGAAGACATACAAATGGCTAACAGACACATGAAAAAATGTTCATCATCTTTAGCCATCAGGGAAATTCAAATCAAAACCACATTGAGATACCACTTTATACCAGTTAGAATCGCAAAAATTGACAAGGCAAGAACAAAAACTTTAAAAACTAGGACTAAAAACCATAACATTATATAGGATATTTATCAAAAATTTATTTTCCATTTGACATTATTTAGTAAAATAAAAGATGCATTCACCCTAACATCCAGAAATTTCACTTTTAGGTATATACTTAAGTATAATTACCAGGAATATGTACAAGGTTGGTCAAAGCAGCACTGTTCTTAAAACAAAAAGCTGGAAACAATTCAAATGTCCATCCAGAGAATACACAAATTTTGGTAAAGCCATGTGACCAACTATTACACAGCAGTGAAAATAAACATACTATATGCACTAAAGCAGACAGCTATCATAGAGGTAACATAAAATGAAAAGAGCGGGTGTTATGGATTCAATTGAATTGTGTTCTCCCCAAATTTCTATGAAATTCTAACCCCCAGTACCTCAGAATGTGACTATATTTGGAGAGAGGGATTTTAAAGAAGTAATTAAAGTAAAATGAGGTCATATGGGTGGATCCTAATCCAGCATGACTGGGCATCTTTATAAGAAGAAGAGATTAAGACACAGACAATATACAGATCGAGAGGGGAACGTGTGAGGACACAGCAAGAAGGCAGCCATCTATAAGCCAAGGAGAGAGCCTCAGAAAAACAGACCTGCTGGCACCTTGATCTTGGACTTCAGTCCTACAGAATTCCAAGAAAATAAATTCCTGTTATTTAAGCCATCCAGCCTGTTATAGCAGCCCGAGCAAAGTAATACAGAATGTTCCAGAGTATGTACAGTTAGGTATTCCTTATAAAGTTAAAAACAGGAAATTAACCTCATTATTTAAGGATCCATACACATATAATACAACTACAGAGAAGAGTCAGGGAATGATAGATGGGATTGTGCCCACCTCTTCAGCTCCTCCCTGATGTTAGTGGTCAGGGAGTACATGCACACTCACCCAGAGCCACGAATACATAGAATTCTGTGTGTTGAGCTCTTTCCAGAAATCATGTCTTTCCAGCCCTTGTCTGGAGAACTCGCCAATGCTGGTCTCCAGGCTCTCCCCCAGCCCACCAAGGAGAAAGCCCTGCACCGATTCTCTTCCTCAGGGTCCCAGAGTCTACAGGCTCAAACACACCCAGAACTCAGCAACCCACTCAGCTGCCTGGCCCGGGGAAGGCAGGTATGTTGGTGCTGGGAGGCAAGCACCAGCAGGCTGTGTACAGGCAGCCACTGGCCCAGGATCTTCAGCCTTCTGTGTGCTGGCAAGAGTTCACTGTGACTGCTGATCATTCATGTACCTGTCCAAGTCCTTGTGGAATGCCTACTCTTTGCTGGGCAATATGCTCCAAGCAGGGGCTATAAGGTGAACCAAAGCAGGTATACCCCTGTCCTCATGGCACTCAGACAGAGTCTAGTGGGGGCCAACAGGCCTCCCTGAATAACCACACAGGGAATTACAACATGGCAGCTGGGGAGAGAGGCCCAGTGCAATGAGGGAGCAGTGTGGAAATCTGATGGAGTCAGGGAGGTCAGGAGAGACTTCCCTGAAGGCACAATTCTGGAGCAGGGATTTGCAGAGATGAACTGGGGCTTTAATTAGCACAAGAGAAGAGGGAGGGAAGGGCTCCCAGACAGAATGAATGCCCTGGGTAGGAGTGAATATGGAACAGACAAGAGCCCAAAGGAGTGTCATGTGTCTGCAGCACAGAGTGAGAGAAAGGGCGGTGTGGGCACAAAGAGGCTGCAGAGGTAGCTGGGGCTTCAAACATGCAGGGCCCTGCTAAGGAGTTTTGCATTTGTGCTAAGGCCAGCAGGAAGTCACTGAAAAACAAGAAGAAGTGGGGAAGTGGAGCTAGTGGGTGAGATGCCATCTGATTTGCGTTTTGAAGAGGGCATTGTGCCTGCAGTGTGCAAAAGACATTTGTGGATGGGAGGGTGGTGGCCAGGGGGTCAGGGTGGACAGGTGGAGAGGCTACTGCATTGTGGGGTCCAGGTGAGTGATAGTGATGGCTTGGGTTAGGGTAGCAAAGGTGGAGGTGGAGAGAAATGAATGGATTCAAAATTAAGTCAGGGCACAAAATTGATAGGGTTTGGTTATAAATTGGACAAAATCATAGCTAACAGTTGTGGAATATTGTTGTTTTAATGTGTCAGGCAGCATTCTAGACACTTTGCATATATTACCTTATTTAGTGCACACTGCAGCCCTACGTGGTAGATTCTGTTACAAGACCAATTACATAGGAGTGGAGATAGAAGCACAGAGAGCTGAAGTCATTTGCCCAGACTGGGAAGCGGTTTCCTCTTTTCCAGGTGAAATGGACATAGGGACAAGGGGAGAGGATGAGGGAGAAAGGGGTGATATGGGTAACTCCTGGGTTCTGGCTTGTGCAACTGGATGGAATATGGAGCCATTCACTGGGCTTAAGAGCCTCAAAAGAGGGCCAGGTTTGGGGAAGGAATTTAATTTTAGTTTAGTTTTGAACATGATAAATTTAAGATACTTCTAGTCATCTAAGATGTCAAGGAACCATCTAAATATACAGGTCTGGACTCAAAGGAGATTTCCAGACTTTGGATATAAATATGTTAGTTGTTGGCATAGTTGATATACGGGCACTAGTGAGGTCAGGGGAATAGAGTATAGAGGAAGAAGAGAAGAGTGTTTAGGATAGAGTCTTGAGGATTTCTAATATTTAATGGCCACTGAAGAAGATGAGCCTGAGAAGAAGACAAGCAAGAAGTAACCCAAATAGTTAGGGGAAAACCAGGAGATTGATCCATCTTGGAAATCAAGGGGGAAAGAACTTAAAAAAGAGGAAGTAGCTAATAGTGTTGAAGGCTGCTAAGAGGTGAATTAGGATGAATATGAATAAATGGAGAACTCTGGACATGTGGGAAGTAGAGGGGAAGGTAGTAGGCAGCAGAGGGCTGACAAAGAGACCAGTTAGGAGATTGTGCATGTGGCTTAGGTATTGACGATGGGGGTTTGGATGAGATGGTGATTGAATCAATGGAAAGGATGGATTTGCGAGAGATGTATTCTGAGGCAGAACAGGCAAAACTTGCCAATGGTTTGGAAGCAAGAATGGTTTCCAGGTTTCAAGCTTAGTGCATCTGGGTGAATGGTGTTGCCATTTACAATAATGGGAAAAGACATGAGGAGGAATATATTTGAGGGTAGAAACCAAGTTCTGTTTAGGCCATGCCAACTTTGAGATCTCTATGGGATAGTCAATGGTTATATGAGGTTAAGTAGTTCAGGGCACAGAAAAGAGTCATGGTAAGAGATATAGGTTCTGGAATACTGACCATCAAAATAGCATTTAAAACCCTAGGCTGCAATATATCAGCCCCAGAGAAAACAAACATGGTCACCTATCAAAAATAAGTAGAGTAGGAGTTCAGAGTCACGATAGTTTGTCAAGAAGGCGGGAGACTAAGTTGATGAGGGCCCCATAAGGGACTTTATGGCTTCAACAAAGCAAACATGTCCCTTCCGTGGTACCTGTACACAGAGCTCTGTGATTTTCTCCCACCGGGCTCAGCAGTCTGAGTATGGGAGCTAAGCTAGAGACCATAGTCTTTTAGGCTCCGATATTTTCCCTGGCTCTTACATTTGTTTCCTTGATTTCCCGTACCCCAAATTGCAGGTTTGGATCCTGCAGGGAACTAACTGAGTGGGAAGAACCAGGTGAATGTCTACCTGACCTGCCGCATTGCTGGAGGCTCATGTCTTCCCTCAGGGAGGTTGCACAGGTGTGAGTCAAGCCTGAGCTCATGGTGCCCATTTGGATACCTACCACCTCAGTCAATTTCCCCAGCCGCACCACCCATTCCTGTTTTTTCTCCCAGTAGTCACTTTTCCATGCACATCGCCAGGGTCCTAACTCAAGAATTAATGATTCATGGTCAGGCCTGCCTAAGTTATGACTTTCGTTCCCTCTCCCATAGACTGTGGCAAGAGTCTTCATAACTGGTTTTCTTACTGCTGGTTCCTTCCCTCTCCAATTTGTCTTTTGGTTGCCAGATTCATCTTTTTGAAACAAAGTTCTAATCTAGCCTCAGCCCAAATACCTCTAATAGCTCCCTATTTATAGAACAGTGATTTTCAGACTCTGCACAGCAGTGTCTTAGGGGTTCGCAGAAGGGAGTGAGTGTGTGGGTTGGGATGTCTGCTCCCCCTTTGTCCTACCTGACTGGCTCTGTGTCTACACCTATTTTACATACCAGCCTCTGGTGTGTCATTACAAGCTTCATGGAATTGGAATTCATTATTTTCTAGAGAATAGAGCAACCAGAAAGCAAGGCCCTTCAAAATCTAAGTTTCAGGCCATCTTTTCTCCTGTTCTCTTTTCTGTATTTCCTTTCTCTGGTTAAAAAGAGCTCTTTTTCTTTTTTCTTTTCTTTTCTTCCTTCCTTTTTTTTTGGCATTTCAGTCTATTTTGTTGCTTTAAAAATTAATTCTTTTGACTTATAAAAATAGGTTCTGGAATCAGACTGGCATGTGTTGAAATATTTGGACTTATCATGTACTAGCTATGTGAAGCTGGACAAGTTATATCTCTATGCCTCAGTTTTCTTCCTGATCTGTGGAAGGGAAGTAAAATTAGTGCTTCCCCCAATAGGACTGTTTAAAGGGTTAAGTCAGACACCGTATATAAAGTGATTAGCACAGTCCCAGTTTGTAGTAAACAAAAAATTACTGCTATCAATATTATTATGCAAAATATTATCTTCATTTATTTGAATTGTCCAAGTGTATCAATAAAATAAAAAGCAACCATAATTTTGCTCAATAGTAAATTCCAGTGAAAGTCTGCTTTAGATTTGAATCTAAACTTGGCTTATGTCATCGATGTTACCCAGCTGAGTTCAATTTTCTTTTCATGGCAAGAAGCACTGAAAACATTGACATATATAATGAGGTTAAAGAGCAAACTTAAAATGAGCCATTCTTAATAACTTTCTGAATTTGCTCATGCTATGTCCTTCACTTAAACTTCCCTTCTGTCCCTCAAATGTCCAAATTCTACCCATCTTCTAAGCGTCAAATGGTCCCTTCTTCATCAACTGTTCCTTGATTTCCCTCAGATGGAATCACCTCTCCTTCTTCTAGAGTCCGAGGGTACTTGGTCTGGCTCACTCTTTCGGTGTTTAATTCTTACCTTGTGGTGGTATTTCTTCGCAATGTGTAGGAATGCACTCCTTCAACTTGGAATACCAATAAATTCACAACAAATACTTGTTAAGCACCTATCACGGGCTAAACACAATTCTAGGTGCTGGTGGAACAGCAGAAAACAAAACAAAGCCCCTGTCTTTGTAGAACTCACATTCCAATAGAGGAAAGAGGGGGAAAACTGGTAAATATGTAAAGTCAGATAGTAATTATTTCCACGGATAAGAGCAAAGGAGGATAGGAAGACTAAGAGAGCTGGGAGGAGGAAGTGCTATAAGGCCATGAGGGAAGACCTCAGGGAGAAGACTGTTTTGGGCACAGGGATCATCAGTGAGTGTGAAGGTCCTAAGGTGAGAGCATGTTTGAGGAACAGCAGAGGCTGGCTTGCCTGATGCTGAGTGAGCAGGGTAAGGTTGACAAGAAATAAGGTCACAGAAAGAAAGGTATAAGAGAGATCACAGAGACCAGTAAAAGAATTTTGACTTTCACTCTTTTATTTATCCAGTTAATTGATTGAGCACCCACATGTTTATATTAGCAGCAAGCCTATTATCTCACCTTTGAGGCCTGTTTTCCACTTCAAATTGTTCAACAACTGAGGACTTACTTAGTTTGAAGAGGTTAGTCCTACTTGCAAGTGCCTAGAGAAAGGTCACTTTCGTCAGTCCATTATCACTGTTGCTTTGGTTTTCCCACATGGGATCCTCATGGGAGCAGCCTGATGGATGCTTTCCCACTGTTGTGGCCATGCTGTGGTTGGTCTGTGGGCCCAGACCCCAGTGGGGCCCTAAGTTTGAACTAAAAGATCACAGATCTCAGGGCGCCTGGGTGGCTCAGTCGTTAAGTGTCTGCCTTCGGCTCAGGTCATGATCTCAGGGTCCTGGGATCGAGCCCCGCATCGGGCTCCCTGCTCCGCGGGAAGCCTGCTTCTCCCTTTCCCACTCCCCCTGCTTGTGTTCCCTCTCTCACTGCCTCTCTCTGTCAAATAAATAAATTAAATCTTTAAAAAAAAAAAAGATCACAGATCTCATATGTCGCAAACACATGCTCAGCCATTGGTAGTAAAGCTCAACCACCTTGCCAAGGAGCTGGGCTTGGAGTAGCCACGTGCCATGACTACAGACTGGACTGGTCCCTGCCCTACCACACACTAATCCCTAGACCCTGGCATAAATTCAGCAGACCTTGCATCTAGTGCAGTAGCACCGTTCATATTTATGAGTCAAATAAAACTATATAGGTTCAACACAAATGCACAAAGTATGGATATTGAGGCTCATCTCAGTGTGACTTCTCTCAACACAGAGGGGGAGGGTGGCGTACTATTTAGTTTCCACTTCGTCAGGCATCACAGATTTATTTTTCCTGTGTAAGAGAGGCTTACTGACAGGTAGAATCTGTCTGATTTACCTGAGTGAACTCCACAGCACCCATTTCAGTAAATGACACTTAGAAAACATTTGTGGAATGAAATCTGATACATTTGAAATGATCAAATCAATCTTTCATTTGTTGTGAAGTGTTTTAAAATGGATGACCAGTGAGAAAATAATTTTCCCATTCCCCTCCAAGCAGCTAATATTTGTGGACTAAAGCATACAATGGTGTTTTCAAATTTTATTCAAACAGACTCTGCTGTTCCAGATGCTCTTGCATTTTTGCTACTTGGTCAAGAGACAGCCTTGCAAGTGGGCCAGAAGGCAAGGAAAGGAGGAAGGATCCAAAAGGAGGTACCACATTTGTATTTTGTGAGAGTGGAAGAGAGGAGAGCGAGCCCAGCAGGGCAGGAGAGCCCGCTCCCCCAAAATGGCTCCTTCCAAGAACCTGAACACAAACACAGGGCAGGGGTGGCATAAGGACTGGGAAAGCCATCAACATCTTCTGGGGTCTTAGTTGAGCTATTTCACATCTTGAATTCAATTGGCTAGCAAAGTTAAAGACAGCTGTTCCCTTTCTACCTTGCTCCAGAGAATCAGGCAAACTGGCCTCTGAAGACTCACAGTGGGACAGATCACAGAGAAAACATTTCCACAGCACCCTTGGGACTGCCATCATTACTTCTGAGAGCCCTGAAGACCTGGATTTAAATCTACTGTGTGATTTTCTCTTTAAGCTGTCCCCTGGCGCTCCATTAATTAGCAAGTCTCTTATTTAAACGCACTCTCTCTTCCTCCTGCTTGTGATCCTGCAGTGAAGTCATAATGCTGAATAGGGTGCCTCCTAGCAGTTTCCATGACAACCAGCTAGAATCACCCAGGTAAAAGTTTGTGCCTTCACTATAGGCTCCTAGAAGAGAGAAGCAGGATAATGAGAGAGACAAGCTCTTATTCAAATACAAATACCTTCAACAATAGCTCCACAAATTACTCTGTGAAATAAATTGATTCGCATAGCTGCTTTTTGAGTTAGATCTGACACAGTTTCCTCCCCTACCCTCTCCCTGGCTCATGTTTCCATAAATCATTTAAAGGAGTATTTTCTATTTATCTCTTCATATTAAATCTCATTGTAGATGTCTGCTTCTGGTAAAGAAATCAGAATTATGACATGCTAATCTTCTTGACATTCTACTCAATTTAAAATTAATCTCTTTTCATAATTTGTAATATCTTTACATTGTAAACGCCCTCCTTCCTCCAAGCATACCCACCAAACACCAAACACATACACAAGCAGCTTAAAGAATGGCCCAGAGAGGCTACAGTGAAACCCCTGCTTCTTTCTTTGATCACAGCAAAAGGCAGTAGTCAAACAGGGGTTACACCGAGGCCTATGCATGTAATTCTACTCTAACTTCCAAATTAGGGCCAGCCTGGAATCTGATGATGGTGCTTGTCATCCCAGACTACTGCAAGGAAGCTTCCCTTGTGCCAGTTTCTGAAGTGCTGCTGAAGTCATAGAGACCACGACACAGACTATAACACAGATGAGTGACTGTGTGCACTCCACCCTGTACCCATCTTCCTCACCCTCGGCAATTGTGCCAGCTAACGTGGGGCTTTCCGGGAAGAGGACACCTGCTAGGAAAAACACATCAACACTGCCCAGTCACTCCATATCACACTCAGATTGCTACCTCCTTCAGCTGAGTCATTGTGTGAGAAGCTGTCTTTGTACCGGTATTTAGGATATTTCTTGGACATCAGCACAAACCTGTCCATGAAAATCCTAGGTGGCAATGCACAGAACCCTATACTCACTACCTTCTTTAACATCTTCTTCTTCAGTCCACTCCTCTCTCTTGACACCATTTCTAGGTGGCTCTATATGAGTAACAAGGAGACAGTTGCAAGGATAGGACAATGGCTATGTCACAGTAATAAATGTAACATTCACCCAGGCAGAAATACATCAGATGTGGTTAAGATCACCTTTGGTGTCCACTGACACACTGGGAATCGTTATTGGATGTTCAGGAGCAGAGTTTCAGAATATAGTATAAGTGGCTTCTACTCAGTCTTGCTATAAGTACTTGCTGACTCCTGAAGTAATGTGATGTACTGCCTTAATATACATGCATCCATGGCTGACTTCCCATTAGGTACAATATGCGCAGTGCCAAGAGTCCATGATACTTTTAGGGATGCATGAAAATGTTTTCATTTCTTTTAAAGTCAAAAGAAAAAATAAACATAATTCAGCTGAGATTATATTCATCTTTAAACCCATGTAATCATGAATATCATTTTTAGATATTTTTTAATGAAATAAGGGGCCTACAAAGGCAAAAGTAGCTAGGGCCCACAAAAGTTGTAATGGAGCCCCTGAGTCTGTCACTTTCGTAAGCCCCTTTGAATCACACACATGAAGATGATGGCCTAAGACACTAATGACACAGCATAACACAGTAGTTTATAGAACCAGCAGTCGGGGTTGAATATGAAGCATTTGTCCTTCTAATAGTGTGTGTGTATGTGTGTGTGTGTGTGTGTACATGCATGCATGTGCATGTCATTTGATGAAGGTCTTCAAAAAAGCCACATTCCCATATCACTGCCCTTAGTCAAGTAGCTTTCTTCTAAAACCTTTCTGAAAATTTAAGAATTGTCCCTTATTCCTTCAGAGACTCAGGAAACTAAGTTGGTCATTTCTCATTATGAAACAGCTCATGTTCCCAGCTCCTTGGAAAGGCTGGAACAACGATTCTGAAAGCTGGCTATTTTAGCTAAGAACATTAATCATGCTGATTCTGCTGTCAACTGAGGTTATACCATCTGATCTTCCATTTCCCTTGTCATAATCATTTATGCTTTACCCCTTGACATGACACGTAAGTCCTTTTTATTATATTACATATTAAATACACCAGAACACACTAAAAACTCTTCATTACCCAGTAAAATACAAAGTGGGTCCATCTTGATCTCCTCTTAAAAGCATCTAGTTACTGAAATGCCCAAAGGCCCTGCTTAAGGTATACATGCTGAGAAATGAAGAGGCATATAATAGAGCCTTCACTCCATGAAGGCTAAAACAAGTCTTCAAGAAATTAAAAGGACTCCGTTTTTTTTGCAGAGGGAAGGTTCTGGGAGGTTGGGTCCATTCAGTATACAAAAGAAAGGAAGGAAGAAAGGAAAATGACTTCACTGAAAAGTTCCTCCAGCCAGGTCCTATGTTGGTTTCTTTACCAGATTATTCTTCTCTAAATCTCATGATCTACCTGTTATCTTTATTTTACAGGTGCAGAAACCATCTTTCAAAAAATGAAGTAACTTGCCCTAAGTCACACTGCTATTACTTGGTAGAAACAGGATTTAGATTTTGTTTTTGTTATATCAGGGTCCATACTCCTCTCGCCACAGCATGGATCAGCAAACTTTGGGCG
This sequence comes from Neomonachus schauinslandi, assembly GCF_002201575.2. Taxonomy (NCBI): domain Eukaryota; kingdom Metazoa; phylum Chordata; class Mammalia; order Carnivora; family Phocidae; genus Neomonachus; species Neomonachus schauinslandi. The sequence goes on from NC_058414.1 coordinate 54,274,522, forward strand.
GCATAACAAGTACTCAACATTGCTGTTTTGGCATGAAAACAGCCACAGACACTATGTAAGCAAACAGGCATGGTGGTGAACTTGTCAAACTTTACATACAAAAATAGGCAGCAGCTGAATGTGGCCCAACAACTATAGTTTGCCAACCTCTGCTTTACACTGCGGGTCTCAACTCTGGCTGCCATTGGAATCACTGGGAAGCTTTAAAAACTCTTGATGTGCAAGACTCCTCACATGTCAATTAAATGAGAATCATTTTTAAAGCAACCTTTCCTGGTGATTCTGACAAGAAGCCACAGTTGAGAAGCCCTGCTTTACAGCTTGTTAAAGAATAAAGGCAGCCAAGTTAGAGACAACTAACCATCTATCCAAATCTAGTTTCTCTTTCAGGAGCCAACCAAAATCCTCCCTCCCCCCCATCATACCTTCCTTATTTTGATCAGAAAAATTGAGCCTTCCTTTATCTAAATTCCTACAAGACCATGGTGCAGAATTAGTCCCATTGCAACAAAGTTTGTGTCACTGTCCAAGTGGTTACTCAAATCTCTACTATTACTTGAAGTTCCCTGTGAGTCATCCCTGTCATCTCAAACAGCCTGTAAGCTGTGGGCTTATGGCTTTACTCACAATACCTAGCACAGGACCAGCTACAAAGTAGGTGTTGGTAGGTGCAAAGAGCTTTCTTGCGGGGGAGAGAAATGAACATGTTGGGGGTTTGAAAATAGATTTGATTTGAATATAGTAAAGTTCAGTAGTTTTCCTTATCTTTCCCTTTTCCCCTACTCTGCTCCACCTTAGTTAATATCAAAGATCTTGGCACTGAGCTTGACTTTTTTCCTTTCTCTTATTCCCACATTGAAATCAGATAGCATAGACAAGAAGTTCTATTTTTAACATGTTTACAAAATCTGGTCATTACTTACCACCTACACTGATACTATCCTGGTTCAAGTCACCATCTCTCACTTAGATTATTGCCAAATCCTCTTAACTGGCCTGCCTGCTTCTGCCCTGGCCCCCTACTCTGCCTGTTCTCAACACAGCACCCAGAGCATTCCTGTTAAAAAAGTTTAACTCTGCTTAAAATGCTCCAGTGGCTTTTTATTTCCCTCAGAGTAAAAACCAGTCCTCTCAAGGCATGCCATTATTCTCTGACCTCATCTCCTAATATTCTCCCCATTGATCACTCAATCTCAGGTACTCTGGCCTCTGCGATATCTTGAGTAAGCCATAGATGTTCCTATCAGGGCCTTTGCACATGCTGTTTCCTTTTTTGCCTGACCTCTAAACCCTTTAATATCTATATTGTCATCTCTCACTGACTTCAAGTCTTTGTTCAGAGTCACCCAGTGAAGACTTCATGACCATGCTAACACTGAATCCCCCTTTCTCCTCTGATAAACTCTATACCTCTCTCTTATCTTACTCTTTCTCTATTATCTCTCCATAATGCTTTTCACCTTCTGCCTTACTATATAATTTACTTATTTTCTTTCTTTATTGACTCTCTCTCCTAACTAGAATATAAGCCGCATGAAGGCAGGATCTTTGCCTGTTTTGTTTTCCTGTATCTCTAGTGCCTAGAAAAATGCCTGGTACATAGTAAAGAACATTTATCATTGAGTAAAGGACATGCTTTCAGCCTGATAGGCAGTTTCCTGAGAACACGTATTTTGGTGTGATTTTGGTCCATCAGACACCATTCACCTCTCTTAAGGTAATAGGAGCTTTCTGATCTATAAGATACCATGTTATTTGAGTGGAGCAATTTCTCTCCCCCACCCCAGCTCCAAGAGTGGACACATGATCCTGGCCTTGGGTGCTTCTTGACTATAGTTACTGGACTTACTGGCTTAGCATTGAGCATGTCTAACCCAGGTCAATCCAAACACTGCTCGTGACTTCTTTGCTGAGAGATTGGGGAAGATTATTTTTCTGCTGAGGTTGCTAAGTTGATAGAATAAGGGTCTGGGGCTATTTCTCACTATATGGCAAGAACTTATTCAAAAGATGGACAGAGAAATGAAGCTTGACATTATTGTTTGAACTCTGGACTCACACATTCCTAAAATGAAATGGGCTTTAGTGCTTCAGCTGTGTGACTAAATAAATTCCTGTCATTATTTAAGGTTGGGTTTCTGTCACTTGACACTAAAAGAGTCCTGAAAAGCAAATTTGATATGGAAAGACTCAATCCTATTGCTAAAAACATTTTTTGTTGTTGTTTACTTTTTTCAAAGACTGATGACCTTGAGAAAACTGAGGCAATACAATAAAAATTGAATAATTATGTAATTAATGAAAAGATTAAGGCTTCTTTCACTTGTTTGGTAGAGAATCATGTCTCTAATGTTTTATAATTTACTAATGAACATATTTAGCATTATTAATTTTTTATTGAGCTTTAAATTGTAAGTTAAAGCATGATATAAGTCAGACTCTGGAGCTATGAATGAGGAAAGATATGAAGGGCCTCCTTATGCTAGGTTAATTGCAAAATAAATGACAGAAAGGGCTTTTACCTTAATGCATCATTCATCTTAGCATCTCCCTACATAGTGCCTGCCGCAGGGTTGATATTCAGGAAATTTTTACTGAGTAAATGAAAAAACAATTGAATTATTAAGAAAGTATGTTATTCTTGACATTTTGTTGGGTCCTGAACTTCAATTAAAGCTCTTCCCTGAGAGAATGCTCACCTATGCACATAAAACACACACACACACATACATACATGCACACAGAGCTTGCATAAAATGTCTGGGTTTTGCAGTGTCCTTAAAGCACTTATAAACGTGCAGGGTATCCATGGATCCTAGGTTAAGAACTGCTCTGAAAATCCCACTGCAATATATGGCCCAGGCAGTATTTCCATCTAGAATTTTTGTATTGAAAAGGTGATAAACATGATTAAACACGGACTATTGAAGCAAGTTATTGGATTGGCAGTTCTGTAGCTAAGTGGCTTTGGAGTTAGAAGTAGACTGTTTTTGTCAATAAATAATGTACAACCTCAGGTACCTTAATCTTTTTGAACTTGACTCAGTTTCCAAATATATAAGATGAAAATAATAATCCAATCTCCCTCATGTTTGTAGCAATGACTAAATTAAATATGCACAAAGAGCTATTAGCATAGTTCCTGCTATATAGTAAGCATTCAATAAATGCTAGCTGCCAAGGGTGTTAAACCATTTACAAAATATAATATTTTAAATAGAATGAACTCATTTTGTCTACTATAGCTCAGGTGGGAATGTTGCCTTCCAACAGAGAAGTAACTATGGGATCTTTCATAGCTTCTTTGGATTCTACCTTTGTGATATGAAGTTATATTTTCTATACATCATGAAAAGCTGATTTCTATCGCCTATGAGTAATAGCGGTAATCTCTCAATCACTGACATCTTTCTATAAGTAGGAACACTTGGACCAGCCAAGGGTTAAAAGTTAAAAGTTAGTTAAAAGTTGATCCAGCAGCTTTTTGGAAGACCCAGCCAGAATTGCCATCTACCCAATTCCTAGCCTTTCTCTTTAGTGACTATTGAAGATATTCATGTGCTGATAATAAAACTGATTATATTAATTGTTCAAACCACAAGGACTTCTTCATTATCTTGGGCAAATTTCCTAAACAAAAATGTGCTTTTATATCATTAAAGGAGTATTTAAAAATTTATGGAAAATACAATGAGGTAATTTCAACTTCTTCATCGCCAATTAAAAAGTGTCATTATTTATTTGCTCTGCACTGATTCATTCAACAATATTTAGATAGGATCTGTTACATGCTGGTGCTGCTCCAGGTTCAGAAGGCCAATAAATACCCGCATCTGGGGTCAAGAGTGTTCTACTGGACTGTCTACTCCCTCCCTTCTATAACTCAGTGCCTGAAGATTTTGTTATGGGAGTGTTACCGATAGTAAAAAAGAATGTCCCTGGGTCAAGCCTGAGCCCTGCAGCTGTGTGAAGACAGACCACTCTTCATTCTCTCCATCTTAAGTGGTCTTGCTCTGAATCCAGGCTCTCAAACTCAAACACCTTCAGGAGCCACAGAGAGAGCCTAAATGTGAAGGTGGCTCAGCTTAGGAAAGCAGGAGGGTTAGAGTCTCCTGTAGAGACATTCAGATCCTGCTTTTTAAAACACACTGCTTGCCAAAGTAAACTCATCTCTCAGCCACTAGTTTCTAACCACTGCTGTTAATGAAACCCCAAAGGATGAGGGATTAAATCAGGTGTCAGCAAACCTTTTCTGTCAAGGGCCAGACCATAAATATTTTCAGCTTTGCAGACCATATAGTCTCTGTCACAAGTAGTCAACTCTGCCATTATATTGTGAAAGCAGCCATAGACATACATAAACAAATGAGCGTGGCTGGGTTCCAACAGGAGTTACCCTGCTGGCCCTAGTTTGCGAACACAAGCTAAATCATACCTAACTACCTCCTTTCTCAGAGAATAGAGGAAGCGGGTCATTGTCATCGTCATATCCCTAGAACCAAGCAGTACAGAGCATATGGTATATGCTCAGGGAATGTTGGCTGATGCAACAAATTCAGGAGAAGTTGTATTCTTGATGATCAAGCTGGTATTCAGAGCTTAAACCTCTTCTCCCAGAAAAGGCTGCAGATCAAAGTCTCTAACTTGGAGGCATTCTTTTCTCTGTCCAGGGATGGACTAGATAAGCCCTGAAGTTCCTTCTAAGCTAAAACAAACAAACAAACAAACAAAAAAGTTGAAGAAAACTCAGGACTCAGAAAATAAAGTCTCTTGAATGTTTCCTCTATCTTAGCTCCCAAGTGCAAACTTACGCAGATTAGAAGACTCCAAGTATCCAACTACATTTCACACAACATAGAAGACAGTTCTTTCAGACTTGGAATGACCTGTCCAAGGCTGGAACCTGATTTGCCTCCTGCTGACGCCATCATCATGCCGCCTGGCTAAAAAGTGCTGCACCGTTCTCAGTGCAACTGTTTAAACATCCTAACCTGTGAGCTGCTCTCCAAGTAGAATGTAAAAGGATTCCCTGAGCAAACTACCCACCACTGCTTCTGCCTTCTATCAAATAAAATGAGAAGCTGCTCCACCAACCAGCTGAGTTCCTGAAGCCAAATATCAACAGCACAGCTTGAGCATGGCTTGTTTAGAGAGTTTAGATTTGTTCAGAATAAAGAGAACATATCTCATCATTTCCTTTTTAGGGAGGAAAACGAGGGGAGAGCAAAGCCAAATGGAAAAGCCCCACAATCCTCTGGTTACAAAAGCCAAATTGCCCAAAGGTCATTTATACCAAGTGTCATTATAAATAAAGGAGTCTGGGTCTGTTTTAGAAAGACTTTAAAAGCAGAGGAGATAGCCTAAATGCTTTTTGCATTTTGTGCCTCCTTTTTATTTCCGTATATGTAGCACTCATGAAAAAAGATCTCTTTTAAACAGGAGCAGCTCAGCTTGCTTGCTTGTCCAAGGTCTCTTCAAAACCTATGTAAGGAACAGGAACAGAATTTGAGAGGGAATTTGAGATTTGAAAATACACTATTTTCACCCAATCCATTCCCTGGGTTTTATAGTCACTGGGTCAAAGGGCTAGGTGAGGATCTTCCTATTTCATAGGTAGACTGTTCCAGAAGGAATATGTTAGAACACAAATGCTGCAGTCATACACCTGGCCTCAAGCTAGCTCTGTACCCACAGCCCCAGCTTGGTTAAAGCCAGGCCTTTCCCAAGAGCTTTGTCAAGGGCCCTTTGGGGGAAAGGGTCTGGTGGTCTGGGTTTTGTTTTGTTTTGTTTTTAAGTAAAACAAACATGTTATATTTCCAAAAAAAGTAATAACCTTTCTTTAAAGATTTTATTTATTTATTTGTCAGAGAGCGAGAGCACAAGCAGGGGGAGCGGCAGGCAGAGGGAAAAGCAGGCAGAGGGGGAAGCAGGCTCCCCCCTGAGCAAGGAGCCCAGTGCGATGCAGGATCATGACCTGAGCAGAAGGCAAACGCTTAACTGACTGAGCCACCCAGGTGTCCCAAGAGTAATAACTTTTTAAAAAAAGTATAACTTATTTGCTCTATGCCTCAGTTTCCTCATCTGTAAAATGGATGTAATAATAAAACACACCTCACAGAGTTAGTGTCTGGATTAAGTGACAATACCAATTCAGCATTAACAGAGCCTGGCATGGGAAGTAATTGCTCCGTAAATGTTGGCCATAATCCTTTGGCTGGAGTTCTATTGGTGAATAAGATGCATAAGAGTATCAGGGGATTTTTGTTAATTTACATCTTGCTCTCCCACTTCTAGGGACAAAGTTTTTTGTTTTTTTTTTTTAAGATTTTATTTATTTATTTGAGACAGAAAGAATGAGAGACAGAGAGCATGAGAGGGAGGAGGGTCAGAGGGAGAAGCAGACCCCCTGCCGAGCAGGGAGCCCGATGCGGGACTCGATCCCGGGACTCCAGGATCATGACCTGAGCCGAAGGCAGTCGCTTAACCAACTGAGCCACCCAGGCGCCCGGGACAAAGATTTTTGAAGTTTGATATTTTAATCCATGAATACATACAAAATTAATTTTGCTTTTTGCTGAACCAATAAGGAAAGTCAGAAAAAGCAAATTTATATTCTCTTTCAAATTCCCATGATGCTACCAGGGTCAGAAATGTTATGTTTCAACAAGATGGCTTGGATAGAAGATGACAGTGTGATTAAAAACTTCCACTAGAAAAATTACCCTATAACTCCAGGTCCCTAAAGCACAAGCAGGATAAGCCAGGTGGTGACTGCCTTCTAACAAATATAATGACACAATTGTTTACTTGGTGCAATTTTAATTCAGCCTTAAAGCTCTTTATAGTCAATTTTGATAACTGATCCCCTTTAATGGAAGATTAAGTGCCTTGAGGCAAAGAAAAATAAAGAAATTTGTTTTGACTTTATGGGATCAATAAGTTCTGGAAGCCACTAAACTACACAGTGACAAGGCCCTGAGTATACTTAAAAATACAGTTTTAGATTTCAGTACAAAGTCTATTGCCACAGCTTAAAATGTATGAAAGCAGTTAATATTAGCACGTGAAAAATCACAAGTGTGATTTTATCCTTTGTTTGGTTTCAATCTGCATCTAAATGCAGATTTAAAATGCTTTGCTGAAACTTTGGTCATTTAATTGTACCATTTCTATTAAAAGCTCTTGAATATGAGTACTCAATTCTGTAAATTACTAAACCTAAGTGCTTGCATCATGCAGCCAAAGACCACATTAAGTCCAGTTTTTCGGTAATGTGCATCTCTGTCTGGGAACATCACCTGTGCAAGAATCTGAAGCCTGGGTTACTATTTTATACATTGATAGTTGGCTCAGGCCCTGACCCAAAGGGATTTCTGAATTAAAAATAGTATTCTCTTCCTACGGTGATGAGTATGCTGTAAGACCAGCAAACTCTACCTTCCTTTTGGGGTCAAGCATAATGACAGGGTCTGTGAACCTCCTAGAAATTAGATAATTAGGTTCACAATCTCACAGGCTCAAGGATTCTACAGTTGCCCACATCTCTTTCAGAGAAGTTTACCAAGTGCATTAGATAAGCACATCTATATGGCACTGAGTGTCACACTCTTCAGTACATCCCTGGTTGTATTATTGCAGTTCCCTGTTATGGAAGACAAGCCCACAGACTCTCCTTTCTTAAGGTGAGTTCTCCTCCTGCCTAAGGGTTGCTAGCCAGGAGAGGCAAGAAAGGAATAATGACTTCTCCTTGGCATTTTTTATATGGCGGGGGGGAGGAGGGGGGACTCTAAAATCCCAGCTTCCTTTTGACCTGCTCTCTTCTGAACCTTATAAGACACAGGGGCAATGATACATAGTAATGACAAAGAACAGATCTAGACACCCAATAATTCCCCAAGGCAGACAAGCAATTAAACTGTAACAGATCTAGATTATGAGGGACACTTTCTTATTGCTAAAATGGGCAGCCCTGAATCCCCTTAAGATATCAGATTATAAGGCTAGTGACCTTATTTTGAGGAACTGTCCCCCTCTAAACGCCCTAACCTTCTGACCTCAGGCTTCAGAAATCTACACACTCTCGACGGTTTTGTCTAAATGTGGTAATACCAAACAGCCATCCTATCCATGTGTAACTTAAACAAATTCTACTCTGGGGAATCGGATAAACAGGTGTTGGTGATCTTACCAAGACTGAGATGGTCTCCAACGTGGTTCTTTCCTAAACGGTTTTTAAGGGTAATAGTGACTGCAGGCAAAGTTCACTTTAGGTTTTCTTTACAACAGAACTATTGTATGAGATTCTTCTCTCCTGTATTTCCTCTGTAGCCAGTTTTCATGAACTGAGGCTAAAAAAATGTACTGACTGCTCACCTTATTCAAAGGACTTATTTATTTGCTTGGGCTTAAAAGTGCACAATTCTTACGAGTAGTGTTGGGAACAGAGAAACCAGATACTCCATATTAATGACTGTATAAGGTTTCTGGGTACAGATCTGGTTCTATCTTCAGGAGCACTTCCCATGAGAGTTAGGGAAATTCATAACTGGCAGGATAACTGTTGGCATTGATTGATGAACTCCTGGATGATGCAGCCTTGGTTTGTCTGGCATTTGTATCCATGCCTTGGCTGAAAGTTTAGAGGGCACATTGATTTAATTTGTGGATGACAGGAGTCTGGAAAGGATAGCAAATGCATTGGGTGATAGAATGAGAATCCAAAAAGATCATGACAAGCTGGAGAAATGGGATAAATCTAACAAGATGAATTTTAACAATAATAGATAGAAGATCCTGCACTTAGACACAACAAGCCAGGACTCACAGTACCTTCCAGGGAATTTATTGATACAAATCACCAAGTTTGGTATATATGTATTTTTAAAGACTTTATTTATTTGACAGAGAGAGAGAGAGCACAAGTAGGCAGAGAGGGAGCCAGAGGGAGAAGCAGGCTCCCTGCCGAGCAGGGAGCCCCATGCGGGACTCGATCCCAGGACCCCGGGATCATGACCTGAGCCGAAGGCAGCCGCTTAACCGACTGAGCCACCCAGGCGCCCCAAGTTTGGGATATTTAAGTACAGGTACCTGGTGTGCATGTTGGCGGTTGGGGAGTGTATGGTTTAGCAATAGCAGGTATGCAGAAGACTTGAGGATTTGTGTTGAAAGCTAATTTAGGGAATATGATGTGGCTGCCAAAACTCAATGGAATCTTAGGTTGCTGAAACAGAAATAAAAACAACACTCACTTGGCCATGCAATGGTGGGAGTTGGGGCAGTGAGAAGGAGGAGTAGAAGGAGGAGGTCAAGAATGTCTTTTTTTTTTTTATGAAAGGTTTCTCCTTCATTTGGTGTAGTATGTCCTCCAGCAGGCTTCTGAGAATAAATTCAAGGAAATATTTGGATATTTGATTTCTGGAAAATATTGTTATTCTATCCTCATATTTAATTGGTATACCGAGTAGGAAATTTTAGGTTGGAAATATTCTCCTTTAGAATTTTGAAGGTATGCTAGCCATTATCTTCTGGCTTCCAATATTGCTGTTGAGAAGTCCAATAACATTCTACTTCTTGATCCTTTGTACGAAACCTGTGTTTTTCTTCTGGAACATTCTTCTCTTTGTTCCAAGAATTCAGAAATTTCACAATGGTATGTGCCTCATTCATTATGTTGGGCTCTCTGGTGGTTTGTTCAATATTGATACTTATATCCTTCAGTTCTGAGAAATTTTCTTTAATTATTTCTTTGGTGATTTCTTTCCTTCCATTTTCTCTTTCTAGAATTATTATTATCATTTTTATATTGGTTCTTTATGTGCGAGGCACTGTTCTAACCACTTAACAAGTATTAACTTTTTAAATCTTCATTGCAATCCTATTTTCCATGTCTTTAACTTTTTGCTCCATTTTGGGGGGAGATTCCACTTCTTCTTTGAGTTTGTAATTTCTGATGTTTCACTTTCTAAGAGCCTCCCCTTTTTTGTTATTTAAATGGCCTTTTAAAAATAGTATCTTGATCTTATTTTGTAAATACAACATTGTTATCTGAGGATAGGTTTTTTTTTTAAACTTTCCTCTTTGCCTAGTCTCTGTTTCATACTAGTTGTTTTTGGTCTCTCTTTTATGTACAGGATTATTTTGGGCTACATTTAAGAATGAGATACTCAAATGCCTTTTCAAAGCTCTTTGCCCTTGAGCTTATCATTTGATATGGCAGGACTATTTCATTTGGGGATCAGTTGGTATCAGTACCTTTAGGTCTTTTCTTCAGGCTGATGACATTCCCCAGACAGAAAACTTCTAGTTGTTCAACTGGTTAGAATACATCTAGCTTCCAGACATTATTAGAGCCTTCTAGAGGAACAGAGCAATTTAGAATGTAACCTTTTACTTAATTCTCTAGCGTCCCTCAGTCTAAAGACCCTCTGATTTACCCACTCCAGAGAACAAACTTTGAGTCTTCACCCAGAGTGGGGGATTGGTAGTCATTTTAAGCTACATGAAGTTGGGGAGAGAATCCAGATGTTTAACTGCTTCTCAACCAGACACTAATACAATTCTACTCCTTTTAAGTTCCACCTGTCCTCCCACCTCCAGGGGCACCTGATACCACCTGTTCCTGAGCCTCTAGACGCCGTGCAGTGTATACCAGACTGCACCCTGGCTTTCCTTCATCTTCTGAGGTCTGCCAAGCTTGATGTCATTTAACCACTTCACTGATATCACCTCTCTTATCCTTTGTCCTTATGAGCTTACACCTTTACAACAACCCATTTACTGTGATTTCAGTGGGTTTGGCAAGGACACACAGGTTAAATCTGTCTGTTTAACAAGAAGTTTGGCATAAAATTTTTGTTGCAGCATTTGTAGAGGTCAAAAACTAAATCTAGAGATATCGGAGGATAAAGGGGAAGCGGGAAGGTGCCTGGACGTGGGGAATCCTACACCACCGGTGAGTGACAGCCTCGTGTGCTGCAGATGGGACACAGACTCACAGACCGGTAGCGTCGGGAAAGGACTTTAGGGCAGCCCCCGGGGTGGAAAACCAGACCGGCGGGGTCACACGCACGCGAACCGCAGCCCCTCTGGACAGAAACCCGAGCGATGGTCACGCGCACGCAAACTGCAGCCTCCGAGACGGAAACCCAGTGTGCCGGGGTCGCGCCGGTGAACTGCAACCCCCGGGGGTGGAAACCCCAAGAGGTGGGGTTTGCGCGCGTGAACTGGGAGCAGCTGGCGGTTTTAGAAGCACAAAGGGCAGAGACGCGCCCCGACCTGGAGGCAGGACTGGGAGCGCTGCGGAGGAGCGCACAACCCAGGACGCTGCACTTTAGAGCAGCACGGACAGAAATGGAGACGGTGTGGCCGGGAGAGCTCACTGAAGAACAGACTGAGGTCTCTCTGCTCTGAGGCAGAGGGTTGGAAACGGTCTCTTCTGCTCTGACTCATGGAAGAGATGCAGAAAGCTGCCAGGGAAAGGCGCCAGAGAACAAAAGCCCCAAAGACTGATTCCCACTGAGCCCATTCCCCCCCACAGGGCGCAGGGCCACTCCGCCCAAACAGGGTTACCTGAGTCACAGCGCGGCAGGCCCCTCCCGCAGAAGACAGGCTGGGAAAACAAGAAGCCAGCAACCCTAAGGTCCCAAGAAAACAGGTGCATCTTGCTTGGGTTCTGGTCAATAATTTCGACTCTATACATTCCCTCAAACACCCATCAACAGAATGAGTAGGAGGAGGAGCCCCCAAAACAGAAAAGACTCAGAGATTATGACTTAGGCTGCAGATTCACAACTGGATGCAGATATAACCAAGATGTCGGAGATGGAATTCAGGCTGGCAATTGTGAAGACAATGGCTAGAATGGAGAATCAACTAATGGCAACATAGAGTCTCTAAGGGCAGAAATAAAAGGTGAATTGGCAGAACTTAAAAATGCTATCAATGAGATCCAATCCAATCTAGATAATCTAACAGCTAGGGTAACTGAGACAGAAGAGAGAATAAGCGACCTGGAAGACAATATAATAGATAAAAAGGGAAACGAGGAGGCCAGGGAAAAACAACTCAGAATCCATGAAAATAGAATCAGAGAAATAAGTGACACCATGAGGCATTCCAATGTCAGAATAATTGGAATCCCGGAGGGAGTGGAGAGAGAGAGAGGGCTAGAAGATGTATTTGAGCAAATCGTAGCTGAGAACTTCCCTAATCTGGGGAATGAAACAAACATTTGAGTCCTAGAGGTAGAGAGGACCCCTCCTAAGATCAAGGAAAACAGGCCAACGCCCCGGCATGTAATAGTAAAACTTGCAAATCTTAGAACCAAGGAAACCATCTTAAGGGCAGTTAGGGTGAAGAGATTCCTTACGTACAGAGGGAGGAACATCAGAATAACGTCAGACCTATCCACAGAGACCTGGCGAGCCAGAAAGGCCTGGCAAGACATATTCAGGGTACTAAATGAGAAGAACTTGCAGCCAAGAATACTTTATCCGGCAAGGCTTTCATTTAGAATGGATGGAGAGATGCAGAGCTTCCACGACCGGCAGAAGTTGAAAGAATATGTGACCCCTAAGCCGGCCCTGCAAGAAATATTATGGGGGCTTCTATAAAAGGAGAAAGACCCCAAGAGTTATCTACAACAGAAATTTACAGGGACAATCTATAAAAACAACGTCTTCACAGGCAACATGATGACAATTAATTCATATCTTTCAATAATCACTCTCAACGTGAATGGCCTAAACACTCCCATAAAACGGCACAGGGTTGCAGATTGGATAAAAAGACAGGACCCATCCATATGCTGTCTACAAGAGACTCATTTTGAACCTAAAGATACATCCAGACTGAAAGTGAAGGGATGGAGATCCATCTTCCATGCCAGCGGACCTCAAAAGAAAGCTGGGGTAGCAATTCTTATATCAGACAAATTAGATTTTAAACTGAAGTCTGTAATAAGAGACACAGAAGGACACTATATCATTCTTAAAGGGTCTATCCAACAAGAAGATCTAACAATTGTAAATATCTATGCCCCCAACATGGGAGCAGCCATCTACATAAGCCAACTGTTAACCAAAATAAAGAGTCATATTGATAACAATACGCTAATTGTAGGAGACCTCAATACTCCACTCTCAGCAATGGACAGATCATCTAAGCAGAAAATCAACAAGGAAACAAGAGCTTTGAATGATACATTGGACCAGATGGACCTCATAGATATTTACAGAACATTCCATCCTAAAACAACAGAATACTCATTCTTCTCGAGCACACATGGAACTTTCTCCAGAATAGACCACATACTGGGTCACAAATCAGGTCTCAACCAATACCAAAAGATTGAGATTATTCCCTGCATATTCTCAGACCACAATGCTCTAAAACTGGAACTCAATCACAAGAAAAAATTTGGCAGAAATTCAAAAACTTGGAAGCTAAAGACCACTCTGCTTAAGAATGTTTGGGTCAACCAGGAAATCAAAGAAGAACTTAAACAATTCATGGAAATCAATGAGAACGAAAACACATCGGTCCAAAACCTTTGGGATACTGCAAAGGCGGTCCTAAGGGGGAAATACATAGCCATCCAAGCCTCACTCAAAAAATAGAAAAGTCCCGAATTCACCAACTAACTCTACACCTTAAAGAACTAGAGAAAAAGCAAGAAACGACACCTAAGCCACGCATTAGAAGAGAAATAATTAAAATTAGAGCAGAAATCAATGAATTAGAAACCAGAAACACAGTAGATCAGATCAATGAAACTAGAAGTTGGTTCTTTGAAAGAATTAATAAGATTGATAAACCACTGGGCAGACTTATCCAAAAGAAAAGAGAAAGGACCCAAATTAATAAAATTATGAATGAAAGGGGAGAGATCACGACTAACACCAAGGAAATAGAAACAATTATTAGAAATTATTATCAACAACTATATGCCAATAAACTGAGCAATCTGGATGAAATGGAGGCCTTCCTGGAAACCTATAAGCTGCCAAGACTGAAACAGGAAGAAATTGACAACCTGAATAGGCCAATAACCAGTAACGAGATTGATCAAAAACCTCCCAAAAAACAAGAGTCCAGGGCCTGATGGATTCCCTGGGGAATTCTACCAAACATTCAAAGAAGAAATAATACCTATTCTACTGAAGCTGTTTCAAAAAATAGAAACAGAAGGAAAACTTCCAAACTCATTCTATGAGGCCAGCATTACCTTAATCCCCAAACCAGGCAAAGACCCCATCAAAAAGGAGAATTTCAGACCGATATCCCTGTTGAATATGGATTCCAAAATCCTCAACAAAATCCTAGCTAATAGGATCCAACAATACATTAAAAGGATCATCCACCACAACCAAGTGGGATTTATCCCCGGGATGCAAGGGTGGCTCAACATTCGCAAATCAATCAATGTGATAGAACACGTTAATAAGAGGAGGGAGAAGAACCATATGGTCCTCTCGATTGATGCAGAAAAAGCATTTGACAAAATACAACATCCTTTCCTGATTAAAACTCCCCAGAGTATTGGGGTAGAGGGAACATTCCTCAAGCTCATAAAATCCATCTATGAAAAACCCACAGCGAATATCATCCTCAATGGGGAAAAGCTGAGAGCCTTTCCCTTAAGATCAGGAACACATCAAGCGTGCCCACTCTCACCACTGTTGTTCAACATAGTACTAGAAGTCCTAGCAACAGCAATCAGACAACAAAAAGAAATAAAAGGTAGTCAAATTGGCAAAGAAGTCAAACTCTCTCTTTTTGCAGACGACATGATACTTTATGTGGAAAACCCAAAAGACTCCACCCCCAAATTACTAGAACTCCTCCAGCAATTCAGTAATGTGGCAGGATACAAAATCAATGCACAGAAATCAGTTGCTTTCTTATACACTAACAATGCAACTGTAGAAAGAGAAATTAAAGAAACGATTCCATTTACAATAGCACCAAAAACCATAAGATACCTCGGAATAAACCTAACCAAAGAGGTAAAGGATCTATACTCTAGGAACTACAAAACACTCATGAAAGAAATTGAAGAAGACACAAAAAGATGGAAAAATGTTCCATGCTCACGGATCGGAAGAAAAAACATTGTTAAAATGTCTATGCTACCCAGACCAATCTATGCCTTCAATGCCAACCCGATCAAAATTCCAATGACATTTTTCAAAGTGCTGGAACAAACAATCCTAAAATTTGTATGGAATCAGAAAAGACCCCGAATCGCCAAGGAGATGTTGAAAAAGAAAAACAAAGCTGGGGGCATCACGTTGCCCGATTTCAAGCTATATTACAAAGCTGTGATCACCAAGACAGCATGGTACTGGCACAAAAACAGACATACAGACCAATGGAACAGAATAGAGAACCCAGATATGGACCCTCAACTCTATGGTCAAATAATCTTTGACAAAGCATGGAAAAACATGCAATGGAAAAAAGACAGTCTCTTCAATAAATGGTGCTGGGAAAATTGGACAGCCACATGCAGGAGAATGAAACTCGATCATTCTCTAACACCATTCACAAAGATAAACTCAAAGTGGATGAAAGACCTCAATGTGAGACAGGAATCCATCAAAATCCTAGAGGAGAACATAGGCAGTAACCTCTTTGACATCGGCCACAGCAACTTCTTTCAAGATACATCTCCAAAAGCTAGTGAAACAAAAGCAAAAATGAACTTTTGGGACTTCATCAAGATAAAAAGCTTCTGCACAGCAAAGGAAACAGTCAACAAAACAAAGAGGCAACCCACAGAATGGGAGAAGATATTTGCAAATGACACTACAGATAAAGGGCTGGTATCCAAGATCTATAAAGAACTTCTCAAACTCAACACCCAAAAAACAAATAATCAAGTCAAAAAGTGGGCAGAAGAGATGAACAGACACTTCTCTGAAGAAGACATACAAATGACTAACAGACACATGAAAAAATGTTCATCATCATTAGCCATCAGCAAAATCCAAATCAAAACCACACTGAGATACCACGTTACACCAGTTAGAATGGCAAAAATGGACAGGGAAAGAAACAACAAATGTTGGAGAGGTTGTGGAGAAAGGGGAACCCTCTTACACTGTTGGTGGGAATGCAAGTGGGTACAGTCACTTTGGAAAACAGTGTGGAGCTTCCTCAAAAATTTAAAAATAGAGCTACCCTATGACCCAGCAATTGCACTACTGGGTATTTACCCCAAAGACACAGATGTAGTGAAAAGAAGGGCCATATGCACCCCAATGTTCATAGCAGCAATGTCCGCAATAGCCAAACTGTGCAAAAAGCCGGGATGCCCTTCAACAGATGAATGGATAAAGATGTGGTCCATATATACAATGGAATATTACTCAGCCATCAGAAAAGATGAATACCCAACTTTTACATCAACATGGATGGGACTGGAGGAGATTATGCTAAGTGAAATAAGTCAAGCAGAGAAAGTCAATTATCATATGGTTTCACTTATTTGTGCAACATAAGGAATACCATGGAGGACATTAGGAGAAGGAAGGGGAAAATGGGCAGGGGGAATTGGAGGGAGAGATGAACCATGAGAAACTATGGACCTGAGAAACAAACAGGGTTTTAGAGGGGAGGGGGGAGGGGAATTGCTTAGCCCGGTGATGGGTATTAAGGAGGGCACGTACTGCATGGAGCACTGGGTGTTATACGAAAACAATGGATCGTGGATCACTACATCAAAAACTAATGATGTATTGTATGGTGACTAACATAACATAATAAAATTTAAAAAAATAAAATAAAATAAATTAAAAAAAATAAATAAATCTACAAGAAAACCTTCCATAAGCAAATTATAGAATTTGCTGCGGTTCATACCTTGGAGTATTAGAATGAATGGACTGTATCTATACCAGATTATTTGAAGGATTTCCATGATGTATTGTTAAGTGAAAAGCAAGGTGCAGAAAAAGTGTATAAAATATTATTCCACTTTTGTAAAATGATGGCAAAATCCCTATAAATGTAAATATATATTTATAATATTTTATGTTAAAATTGATTTCCCAGTTTGAGGCAAATAGGCAGTGGGGAGAGGCTGAGTGGAGTGAGCACAGAAGAAAAAAGTAAAAGACTAGAAGAATATAAATATGTTTATAATTAAAATAGTATGTATAATATTTTATTAATGTAGCTTTACCTATATATTTGCATATATGCTTAGAGAGATGTATGAACCTATGGTTACTGAAATGTTAATAGTGATTTACTCTGGATAATAAGATTATCTTTGTATTTTCCTATACATTTCTGTACTTTTTTTATAGTGAGCATATATTATGTAAGTAACATGGAAAAAATCTTTAAAAATAAAAGTTCACAGCTACCCAAAGATGAAAAGATCTCAAATGGAGGTAACAGAGTATATTCCTGGCATAGTGACAAAGGCACAAACATTGTAGCCAGAGAGATTTGATTTCACATTCCGGCTCTAACATGAATAAAGCCATTTAGCATAAGGCTTAAAAGCAAGAGTTGCTTGGAGTTTGAATTCCAGCTTCACCATTAAGTGGTTGTGTAATTTGAGCAAGACAATTAACCCCTCTGTGCCTTAGTTTCCTCATTCAAAAAGGGAATTAAAAGTATAATTTGGGGGCACCTGGATGGCTCAGTCAGTTAAGCATCTGACTCTTGATTTTGGCTCAGGTCATGATCTCAGGATCATGATCTTAGGGTGGTGAGAACAAGCCCCGCATAGGGCTCCGTGCCCAGTGGGGAGTCTGCTTGAGATTGTCTCCCTATCTCCCTCTTCCTCTGCCCCTCTCTTCCACTTGCACTCTCTCTCTCAAATAAATAATCTTTAAAAAAAGTATAATGATTTTACTTGCCCCATAGTGTTTCAATGTAGATTAAAAGAGAATATTTCTAAAGTGGTCAGAACACTGCCTGGCATGTAGTAATAATATACATGCTTGAATTTCCCATTTTTCTGCCTTCTCTGGTTTAATTCATGCATACTTTGTATGATTCCATTTTATCTCCTCTCTTAGCATTTCCTTTAAACTACTTCATTTGACTTTTTCAGTGGTTATGCTAGAGTTTACAATATACACCTTTAACAATCTATTTTCAAATAGTACTATATCTTTTCACATGTAACAAAATTGCCTTATAACAGAATATTTCCAATCTCTTCCATCCCTTGTGGCATTGTTGTCATTCATTTCACTTATTCATATAATCTAATCACCTAATACATTGTTCTTATTATTGCTTTAAATAAAAACTTATCTTTTAGATCAATCAATTCTATGATACTCTTCCTTTCTTTATGTAGATTCAAGTTTTTGATCTATATCATTTTCCTTCTGCCTAAAGAATTTCTTTTAACATTTCTTGCTGCTACAAAATGAATGTCTGTGTCCCCCCCCTCCCCCATAAATTCATATGTTGAAACCTATTCCCCAATGTAATGGTATTTGATGGTGGGGCCTTTGGGAGGTTATTAGGCCATGAGGGTAGAGCCCTCATGAATAGGCTTAGAGCCCTTATAAAAATCGGTCCAGAGAGCTTCCTCACCCCCTTCTGCCATGTGAGGACACAGTGAGAACATGGAGGTCTATGAACTGGGAAGTGAGCTTTCACCAGAAACCAAATCTGTTGGCCCAGCAGTATTCTCTGTATTTTCCCCTGGAGTGTAATATGGAGAATGTTCTTGGTGTATTTCACAATGATTGTGCTTTTCTTTCCATGAATAGATCCACAAAGAGACCCTTCTCTGATCTTTACCTTGAGAACCTGGTGGGGTTCCTGGATGTAAAGCCCACAGAAATAGGGGACCCCCACTAAAATTGTGACCCCCCCCCTCCCCAAGTAGTTTCTCACCCTCATGCTAGTCCACACTCAGCTTCCAGCAACTTGCCAAAATTATCATTTAAGTGTTTATTATCAGTTTATGGATTCAGTGGCCTCTGCTCCAGGTAAGATTTCAGCAGTATTCTCTGTATTCACCAGCCTCTCCAGATTTGGGGGTAGCAGTTTGCCCCATGAATGTAGTTCTCTGATGAGTTCAAGAGTCTGGGGGTTTGTGGGGACTTCCCAACCTCCAGAACTGTGAGGAATAAATTTCTGTTGATTATAAGCCACTCTGTCTATGGTACTTTGTTATAACAGTCCCAATGGACTAAGACATTTATAGAACAAGTCTGCAGGTGAGGAATTCCCTCAGGTTTTGATTTTCTAAGAAAGTCGTTATTTCTCCTTCCCTTTTGAAGGAAAATTTCACTGGATATAAAATTCTAGGTTGCCAGGGGTTTTTTTTTCTTTCAACACTTTAAGGCTTTCACTCTACTCTTCTTTCTTGCACAGTTTCTGACAAAAGATCTGCTGTAATTATCCTTGTTTCTCTGCTGATAAGATACTTTCATTCTTCTAGTTTCTTTCAATAGTTTCTTTTTGTCTTTGATTTCCTTTAATTTGTATATGATATCCCCAGGTGGTTGTTTCTTGTTTTGTTTTATATTTACCCTGTTTGGTTTTTTCTGACTTTCATTGGTCTGTTGTTTGATGTCTTTCATTAATTTTGAAAAAATCTGTCATTATTGCTTCAAACATTTCTTCTGCTTTCTTCTGTTTTTCTTTTCCTTCTTGTATTCCAACAATGTATATTACAGCTTTTGATATTGTTCTACAGTTCTTGGATATTTTGTTCTGTTTTTATATTTTTCTTCATTATTTTTCTCTTTGCATTTCACTTTGGATAGTTTCTGTTGATCTATGTTCAAGCTCACGATTTTTTCCTCAGCCATGTCAAGTCTACTGATGAACCCATCAAAGGCTTTCTTCATTTCTGTTACAGTATTTTTGCTCTCTTGCATTTCCATTTGGTTCTTTCTTAGACTTTCCATCTCTCTATTTACACTGCCCATCCATTCTTGCATGTTGTCTACTTTTTCTGTTAGGGCCCTTAACATATTAATCGTAGTTACTTTAAATTCCCTGTCTGATAATTCCCACATTTGTGTCATATTTGAGTCTAGTTCTGATGACTGCTTTGTCTCTTTAGTCTGTGTTTATTTTTTTGCCTTTTGGCATACCTTGTAATTATTTGTTGAGTATTAGAAATGTCTTATTGGGTAATAGGAACTGAGATAAAGAAGCCTAGAGTGAGGATTTATGTTAATCTGGCTACAAGTTGGGCTTTAATATTTGCTGTAGCTATAGGTACCAGAGGCTTCCAATTCCTTAGGTTCCTTGCTTTTGTCTCCACTGGTGACTTTGGGCTTCCTTAAATACTCCTAAGAGACAGTTGATCTTTGTCTTATAGCTCTTTTAGCTATAATCCTTTGTGATTACACTGGAACCCTGGTGGTGAAGTAGTAAGGTGTGGAGAAGAGGTAGCATTCTATAATCTTCACATTAAATCTTATTCCTTTAGTGGGTCTGTGTTTCTGGGCTGCAACTTTCACAAGTGTTCCTCCCTGCCCTCTACTCCCTTTCCTGGCTACAGCATTCCCCATCTATTTCCTTGAGGCCTGATCCCTGTTACCGATGGTTGTTGTTCTGTTTTTATTTTTTTTTCTTCAGGCAAAACAGGAAGACAGGAGGGAGCTGGAGTGGGAGGAATGCTCTTCTCCAAGCTAAGATAAGGCTTAAAGTATTCTCCCTTGGAGTGTATTATGGAGAATGTTCTTGGTGTATTTCACAATGATTGTTCTTTTCTTTTCATGAATAGATCCACAAAGAGATCTTTCCCTGTCTTCACCTTGAGAACCTGGTGGGGTTCCTGGATATAAAGCCCACAGAAATAGGGAGCCCCCACTAAAATTATGACCCCCCCTCCACAAGTAGTTTCTCACCCTCATGCTAGTCCATACTCAGCTTTCAGCAACTTGCCAAAATTATCATTTAGGTGTTTATTATCAGTTTATGGATTCAGTGGCTTCTGCTCCAGGTAAGATTTCAGCAGTACTCTCTGTATTCACCTGCCTCTCCAGACTTGGGGGTAGCAGTTTGCCCCATGAATGTAGTTCTCTGATGAGTCCAAGAAAAGTAATTGATTTTCAGTTTGTTAAGCTTTTTCTTATTGTTAGGATAGGAATGATGACTTCCAAGTTTTTTATATGTTGGAGTTGAAATCAGAAGTCTACGTATTTTTAAGAAATTTCTTAAACTCTCTGAATCTCAGTTTCAACATTTATAAAGTGGGAATAGCAATTCCTATCTGCTAAGGTGATTATGGGGAATAAAGGAGAAATACCCAGCACATAGTATCCAGCAAATGATCAAGTATTAGTACCCATCCTATTTTCCCCATAGTGAAATCTTTAGAGGTGTACAGGCAGAAGTAGAAAGACCCGTAGTAGGGACAAGGTAGGGGAGACTCAGTATTAGAAGGGTAGGTGGGGGGGAAAAATTTTTTTAAAATCTTTTGTATCTCTGAGTTACCTAGTTCTCTTGCTCTCATTTTGCAAATCTGGTCACTCCCAAGGAGAAAGTTAATTAACAGAACATGCAAATTAAGGAGCAGTTATAACACTAATTAACATTTTCTTATCAACAGCTAGTCTAGTTCTGTACATGTGTAAATCAAGACATCGGTGTCTGCAGCAATGGAAACTCACACTGGAAACTTGCAAGTATCTTGCTATCTAAACAAAACTGAGATGCATTGAAATAATGGCTTCTGAAAGCCTCTTTATCTAATGCAGTGTCCTAAAAGGTCAATGGTATGCCACCAGATGAATGCTGAATTTGAGCTTCGTCACATCCATTGCTTCATCTTGGCAAGTACTGGATGGGCTGGTGAAACAATAGCCTGGCATGCAGGCAGCCAAGCCTCTGGGCAGAGGTGTCCATCCCAGAGCTAGAGCACTGGTTTCTTCACCTGATCTTCTGCCCTTTCAATTACATGGAACGAAATTTCACTTTTCAAAACAGAGACACATTGGATTTTGGTGTGCTTTGCTGGTTAAGCAGCTCCCCTGAGGGCAAAGCAACTGAGTTGTTCTAATTTTCAGGAAAGGGAGGTGTGCTAGTGAAGGAATTGCCACACTGCCATCTTACCTGCCCCCCACCTGCTATGAGGAGTTTCTATGCAGCAAAAAACACATCTTCCCAAATATGCTTTGCACAGCACTAACTGAAGACATATACCTGAACTTCGAGGCATCACAATGGCTCTCTGTCCCTTTATCATAGAATAGACCCTGGAGGATCAGGAACGATAGAGTCAGAGACTCGTTAAAAAAAACCCAGAATTGCAAAGATGACAATTTTTGTACAGGCCCAAATATATTTGCTTCCTAAACACTTCCTCCATCCACACTTCCCACTTTCACTAAAATTTTTTCTCTCATTTGTTTAAATGAGACAAAACTCTGGATCTTTTAAGTTAAAATAAGTTGTGCAAATGCATGGATTTTAAGTTGTTTTCTATTCCTTTTCTGATTTGACAGTCACATTTTAATTATTTGTATTACTTAAGAATACTGAGCTATCAATCATAATATTACCAGAGCAACAAATTACCAAAATAAACAATCAGAATTACTTTTTGTTGTTATTGTTAAAGATTATTGGCTTAGTCAGCATTCTTATAGGAAATAACCTCTGACTCAGATGGTTCAGGAGACTTAATGAAGGAACTACTTGTAAAGGTAGTAAGTCTAAAAGAAACTTTGGGGCACTCAGAGCTCAATAACAGTGGGAAACCATTTCTGTCTCTAGGGCTGGAAGAGTAGGTGAGCCCAGGGGGGCCTGGAGTAGCCTTCCCTGATATCCTTCCCCTGACAGGGCTGTCACCATAACTAGAAACACAACCCAAAGCAAGGAAGAAGTGGAGTGAATGCCTTCCCCCTTGTCTCTTGGGTGAGGCAGCCAGGCAAGGGCTCTTTCTCAGGCTCAAATAGAGGAGGGTCACACCTGACAGAGGTCTCCTTAAATTTTGTGTCTTGTGGGCTTTGCTTGCCTCATCACAAGTCTTGGCTCTCTGACTGGCCAAAGCCAACAAGGCCATCCACAAGGGAGCCTGGAGGATGCATTCATGGGGTTCAGCCTCCTGGGGCACAGGGTAGGCATCAAAAAAAAAAAAAAAAGAAAGAGAATGGGTCTTGGGGAGAGTCATAGAGCATAACAAGCACCATTATTTTCACAGGTCATGGCAACAATTTGTAAGTCTTAGGGCTCTTAACAAGACCCTTTTGTTCATATTATTTTCAAGGACAGATTTTGATAAAGGAAGAAAATAAGCTGGTACCAGTCATTCACAGACAAAATCAAGATTATATTCTTGTGACAACTTGTAATTTAGCATTTTATCAAATTAGACTATTGGAACTGGTTTTATGGGGGAAAGATCTCTCTCCATCTGCAGAAGGAAAGAAGGAGATCTTTTTCATCTCTTCCTGTGACTCCTCTTGTTAATGATGAAAACTTCCATTTTTAAGGCCAGGCTCTAAAATTTCATAAAGTCAGCATTATGAGCAAAAACGGAGTTCAATTTACTAACAGAAATGGATCAAGGAGTAAATGATATTTTACTAATACTATACATCCACATAGCTTTATTCTTCCATACACCTGATACACCTTTTTTTTTTTTATGTCATTTTTAACATTTCACAGGAGTCACTATATGCACAATGATGAAAGCACAACCCAAGCAGATTCGGGGTGGAAGCTCCATGATTAGCTAAATGCCCTCTCCAGCTGAGCCACACAGCTCCACAGACCCTCCTCACCATCTGAGAAGCCCATTCCTCAGTGGTCAGCTGACATGCACCCCAGAGCATACTGTGTATACTCTTGGTTCTACACATTCCACTCATAAGTGTTAAATACAGAGATAACTCAAAAGAAGATGCTGTTAGAGCAAAGCACTTTTGTAAATCAGTGTCAGTGCAGAAATTGCCTCAGGGATTTTTAGGCTCTTCAGTGGTAGTAGGAACAGCTAAGAAAAGAAAAATATATATCTGGTAGGTATTGAGTACCTATCCCTGTCAGACACTGTTAGATCCACTGCAAGCATTAGCCAACTTCAGCCCTGTGAAGGAGGTGTTAGTTTGAGTCTTTTTTTATTTTAAGTTTCTTTCTTTCTTCTTCTTCTTTTTTTTTAAGCTATAGAAAGGAGCGGGGCGCCTGGGTGGTTTAGTGGGTTAAGTGCCCGACTCCCGGTTTCAGCTGGGGTCGCCATCTCGGGTGGTGAGATCAAGCCCTGTGTCAGGCTCTGCACTCAGCTCAGAGTCTGTTTGAGATTCTCTCTCCCTATGCCCCTCCCGCTCATGCTCTCAATCTCTCTCTCTAAAATAAATACATAAATCTTTAAAAAAAAATTGTTTTTTGAGATGAAAAAAGGAGGATCAGAGTGCTCATGAGGGTAAAGCTGGAAGGGGAGCTCAGGTCTCTACCTTCAGTACCCAAGCTCTCAACCATGGCCACAGCCCTCTTGGAGCCAGTGAGGACTGACAAATAAACCTTTCTCTCTTTTTTTTTAATTAAAAAAAGTATTTAGGAAAAGATATTTTTTTAGAGTAAATTAAAGGACCTATTTAAAAATTTTTTTAAATTTTTTTTATTTGAGAGAGAGAGACAGTGCACACGTTGGGGGTAGGGGCAGAGGGAGAGGAAAGAGAGAATCTTAAGCAGTCTCCACACCCAGAGCTATGTTGAGATCATGACCTGAGCCGAAATCAAGAGTCAGCCGCTAAACCGCCAGGGGCCCCTAAGGACCATTTTTTAAGACTTTAGAACAACAGAAAGCTTTGGAAGAAACTGCAAATAGTTCTTCTCCTAACAGAAGTAAAATATACCTTCTTCCCCACTTCGTTTTTGAAGCATTTGTAAAGAAAAAAGAAAATTGGAGAGAATGATACTTGACTGGGAGAACTTCAGGTGCTGGGGATTTAGGAATGAGCAAGAAAGACACGGTTCCATCCACACACACTTTCTATGGTAGTAAAAAGATGTTTACAAAATACTAAGTGAAAAAAACAGATCACAAATTGTTATGTAGAGTATGAGCATGTTTTTTAAATCAAAAGAAAATCTGTGTGTATGTGTTTGTCTTAGTCTATTCAGGCTGCTATAACAAAATATCATAGACCAGGTGGTTTATAAATATAAACAACAGAAATTTATTTCTCACAATTCTGGAGGCTGGGTGACCCAAGATCAAGGTGCTGGCAGATTCTGTGTCTGGTGAGGTCCAACTTCTGGGTTTGTAGATGGCTATCTTTGTACTGTGTCTTCACATGGCAGAAGGGAAAGCTCTCTGGGGTCCCTTTTATAAGGGCAAGTGATCCCATTCACAAGGGCTCACCCTCATGACCCAATCACATCCCAAATGCCCTACCTCCCAAAGCCATCACATTGGGGGTTAGGATTTCAACATATGAATTTGGGGGTGGGAGACACAAACACTGGTTTATAGCAGTGTTTGCAACTGGAAGAATATTTATAAAGATGTTCTCTCTAGGTGGTAAAATAGAGACAATTTTAGCTTCATTCAGTTTGCTTTTATGTAATTTCTAAATTTTCTAGAATAAGTGAATGACCATGAACTCTCAAGGCAGGGATTGACTCTTCTTCTTTGCAATGTCAGTGTTGAGCTTCGTGCTGGATAACATGGGCACTCAGGAAGTGGTTGTTGACCCAGAGAATGACTGGCACTTTCCAATGACCACAGGTTTAGAGGGTACCAAGATTCTATTTTTAATATTTAGTGTCCAAGTTGTTGGAGCTGAGTTGCGTACAATATCTTCATTTATCTTACTGGCTCGTTTGTCTGAGTGTGCTGGGTGATTAGTTGCCCAATCCAGATAAAATCAGAAGAGAAAATTCTTATCAGGTCATGAGATTCTGACTGGTTGAATCTTGATATTACTCTGGTTGGTATCCAGAGTATTAGATTCTTTGCCCTTCACACTGTGGTGATTGTTAAATTGGCTGAGATATGTTAGGTGTCCTGAAAGAAGGGAGATTGCTTTGGACTATTAGGAATGTTAATGGATTTTGTCGCTTTGTTGAGTTCCTCAAATTATACTATTAGGTATAGAACATTATTTAGAAATTGTTAAAACACATAATTTTGGTCCATTGATTTTATATTATCCATACTCATAATTTGTATTACGGATTTGTTTTGTTCATGTGCAGGCTCTTTAGACCTTGGTAACAGCAAAGAACAAAGTGTTTATATATTCACTTGCTGGTATGTGAAGGGCTCTGAAATGTAGTTCTGGCTCCGACAGATAAGCCAGTCAATTTAAGTTATATTAAATGAATTCACTTTTTAAATAGAGCTTTAATTTCAGCCTGGTTGGAAAGGGGCAGGGATGATAGAATGAAATTTAAAGTCTATAACAATTTCTTTTTAGGACATGATTTTCCAGATTTGGGTTGGAAGGCAGCACATGATGATCTATTACCGTCAGCGCTGTGGGGGTTAAAATAGAATCTTGGTCATTTACATCAATCCCAGAATTTCTCCTTCCCAAATCAGGTTTTACCTGGTATCCTTTTATATCTAATTCCAATGAGCTTTTATAAAGCTTCTTGTTGTAAAAGTTTATTATTTTTTTTATTGACCTATGATCTACAAACAGAAAAGGCAATATGCAAGTAATAAGTGTACAGCTCGATTAATGAACCCGAAGTGAGCACACTCGTGTGACCATCACCCAAGTCAAAACATAAACATTGCCAATACTGCATGAGCTCCCTTCTTGCCCCCTCCCATTCACCTCTCCCGTCTCCCCAAAGACAACTGCTATCCTGACTTGTAACATCATAGATTATTTGGCCTGATTTTGAATATACATCTCTTCATCCATGTTGTTGTGTGTGGCTGTAGGTCATTCATTTAATTGCTGAATAATATTTTCCTATTGCTGGGCACTAGGCTTATTTCCAGTTTGGGCATGAGAAATCTTCCTGCTGTGGACAATTCTGCTCATGTCTTTCGTGTCTATATGCACTGTTGGATATATATCTAGTAGTTGAATTACTGGATTCATTCAACATTGCTATATGATGCCAAATAGGTTTCAACATGGTTGTAAGACTTCATACTTTGCCAGTAATGTATGAGTTCCCATAGTGCCACATTCTTGCTCATCCTTAGTCTTGTCCGTTTTTTTAATTTTGGCTATTCTGGTGAGTTTGTTCTATTTTTTTGTTAGTTTAATTTGTATTTTCTAGATTACTAAGGAGGTTGGACACCTTATAATGTGTTTATTGGCCACTTGTTGGAGTCATCCATTGCCTTGTTTGTCTGACCCATTGTTTTAAAGGATTCTTTACATTCTGCACATAAGTGATATGTGTTGCACATAACTTCTCTCACTCTGTGGCTTTTCTTTTTCACTTTCAATAGTCCTTTTTGACAAACCAAGTTCTTAATTTTAATGTAGTCTAGTTTATTAATATTTTCATTTATTATTTCTTCTTGTGTTCTGTTAAGAAAATCTTTGATTACCCAAAACTAAGAAAATGTTTTCCAATGTTAGCTTCTAAAAGCTATATTATTTTATCTTTTACATTTATATGTATGATCTACCTGGAATTTATTTGAGAGTGTGATATGAGATAGGATTTTGCAAGCTTTATTAAGCTTTGGAGGTCCCATGCTAAATAGAAGCCTGTTTTCTATCACTTAGAATTTTAATTTTATATGTACCAAAAGACATCTTTCAGATATACTTAGAAAGCTTTAAAAATCATATATCACTCTCTTGTATTCATAAAAAGAAAAATGTAAACAATATATTGGTAAGTATATAGGTACCATATGCTTGACCCTCCAATTCACCCTCCATGCTTTTCAGTCCTGCTCTATGCTCCAGGAGGCTGAATTGCATGGACTTTTTATGAAAGGGCTCCTAGCAATTTGGATTCTGGTTGGTTCATCCAATGGGAAGACCCAGAGGGAGATCAGAGGGTTGGAAAGTCAGTAAGGGTGGAGTATTATTCTCCTAGCTCCTTCCTTTCCCTCTATCAAAGGCCCCAGATCCTGTAGACACCCTCTCCCTCCAGCTACCTTGTCAGAGGCCTAATAACCGACCCCTCTCTTCACTCCTTCAAGCAATGGAGTGGTAACTGCTCCTTGCACTTCTGGTCCAGAGGTACCCCACTATCTTTGCTGGTTGTCCTAAACCCCTATAAATTGCCCCTTTATTAAACTCTCCTCAATTCCCCAATTTCACTGTACTGGTCTCTGCTGAGATCTTGGATAATACTGTGATGATATTCCTAAAATTTCTTGACCCACTGAGAATTCCAATCTCCTAAATCACTTTTCATCTTCTAGTCATCAATGTCTATGATTTTCACCATAATTTTATCACTGAGTCAAGGCTGCCAAGAGTATTAGTGATGTTGCATTTCTTAAATGAGAGCTCCACTATAGTTTCTGGGATTTTCTTACAAGCTGCTGGTACCCATTCACACCAATCTATGTTTATTCACACATACACAAACATATATGCTCCTATTTGGACTTTTGCCCCTTTCTTTCCACTTTTTTTAGTTGCTACAAAATTAAGTTCATATCCCAATATGCACATGGCTTTGCAATCTGCCCTTTTCACTTAACGTATCATGGACATCCCCCGAAGTCAGTACATGTAGTTCTAATATTTTTTTTCTTTAGAAGTTGTAAGATATTCTAAAGCATAAATGCTCCATATTTTATCCAATATTTTTTACTGATAGACATTCAGCACATTTTCAGTTTTTCACAGAGGCTAAATTAGAGGGCTCCCACTGTGAAAATAATTTATGGGCTCAGATCTACTCGTGGGCTGAATTCGAAGCTGAAAAGGCAGATATATGAGAATATTCTTAGGCATAAAGAAGGGCCTATAAAGACTGCCTGAGTTACTCAAGCTTCAAGTATTCACCAAGCACTTGGCAATGGTCTACTGTGTGCCAGGACTTGTGCTAGTTGCTTGGGGATACAATGGTGAACAAGATAGACATGATTTTGATTCTCATAGAACTCACTCTCCAGTGAGGTGACATATAGGGGCAGAGGACAATATTAATGCAGTATGATAAATGTCAAGAGGTGCCAGGTAAGCTATGACCTGTCGGTAGAATAGGAGTTAGTTAGATGAAGGAGAAGTAGTGTCCAAAATAGAGGGATAAGCATGGTGAATTTGGAGGAATCTCAAGTAGTGTGAGAAGGGGAGAGATAAAACTAGAGGTACAAGCAGAATCCTAGTCACAAAGCTACTTCTAAGTTTCAAATTCTTCCTGAAAAAAACAAGGAGCTCTTGTTTACTATAACAGAAGGGTATCCATCTCTTCTATTATATAAGTAAGTACCTCTCATTAGAAATGGAAAGAACCGCATTAGGCAGAAAAATGAGATAGGAAAAAGACTTGGATACTTTAAGCTGAATGTTATGCCATATCTGAGTACATAAAATAAGGAACATTCAATAAACCCAGACAGGGAGCACCCTAATCAGGATAATTTACACTCCTGATGAAATCTATGCTGTCATACGTGTTGATCCTCACTCACTGAAAATCTAAAATCTATAATGTAGAAAAAGTACTTGCAAACAATATTGGCTGAATAGCTACAGGGTGTTAGATTCCAGGGATATAATAAGGTGGAGATTTTTTTTTTTTTTAAAGATTTTATTTATTTATTTGAGAGAGAGAGAATGAGAGACAGAGAGCATGAGAGGGAGGAGGGTCAGAGGGAGAAGCAGACGCCCTGCTGAGCAGGGAGCCCGATGCGGGACTCGGTCCCGGGACTCCAGGATCATGACCTGAGCCGAAGGCAGTCGCTTAACCAACTGAGCCACCCAGGCGCCCAACAAGGTGGAGATTTTTATTCACTATATTGCATGGGAATATGATGCTCATAAGAAGAGCAGACTTAGCCAAGGACATATGCCATGTGTATGTAAGCTGAGTGTCTGGGGAAGGATGATGAAAATGAGAACCACATGTCTGTAAGGGGATGACATGAATCAGACAGAGGACATGAGATTTTATCAGCTACCATGTGGGAGAGAAGGTCAGATGGATTTCCAGAAAGTCTTTTGTAAAACCCTCATGGGGTCACTTTATATAGATGACCACAGTAGAAGATCTCTGGTATTTCTCAAGATGTCTTAATTGGACCACTGTTTGTTTGAATGAGAAACTGCACTGAACATGGACCATGAGGGTAACAATTATATTTGGGTTGCACATCTGTTATCTTATTTAACTCCAGACAGAAATCTTTTCCATAGCCTGAAGTCTAAGCACTCTGTCAGAAGCTGTGCAGTGAGGAGGATGCCTTTTATAGACTGAGATGCACTTTGCCCATTTCATCCTTCCCGTCTCCAGTCCCTGTGATATCACTCCCATGAGGGTTTCTGCCTCCATTCCCACAGAGGTCAATGATATGGCCTGAAGCATGGCATACAGGATGCCTGTTTCCCCACAACCCACGGGACAATTTTACTCCCTCCCTCCTCTCATCTATCTCTAGAAAATGGCCACAGAGTTCCCTAATTCCATACTGCATTTCTCAGGGTTCCAAGTACAGCCTCTTGGAAGATCTTTTTTCTATTTTGCTAAAATGTGCTTACTCTAAAGCTTTCATACAATATGGAAGGGTATAAGTACACTGTGGGAACTCAGTGCTCACTCCACCACTGCCCTACTCTCACAGGTAACTAATTTAATGTCTCTCTTTCTAGAAAAATACACATTATTTATAATAAAAATAGGATTTTCCTCTGTAAGGAAATTGCTTTTTAAAAAATTTACTGTATCAGGGATATCTTTCCATTCCAGTACATATAGAACTACCTTATTCCTTTGAACACTAGACATAGTATAGATGTACCAAAATTTAATTAATCCTCTGTTAATGAACATGTAGCCTACTTTTAACTTTTTCTG